>NC_135807.1:4746915-4759415 GCF_964213995.1 Mustelus asterias
AATGCATGGGGTTATGGGGATAGGGCCTGGGTGGGGATTGTGGTCTGGTGCAGACTCGATGGGCCGGAATGACCTCCTTCTGCACTGTAGGGATTCTAATAACTCAACGCAAGATTGAACGGATGGGCGTGGGAGTGCAAGAGGAGTGGGGTTGGGGGTGAGAGTGTGTTGGATGTGGGGGGTGCGGGGGGAGGTGGGGGGTGCGGGGGGAGGTGGGGGTGGGGGTTGCAGGAGGAGTGGGAGATGGGGGTGAGAGTGTGCTGGATTTGGGGGTGCTGGGGGAGGTGGGGGTGGGGTGTGTCGGAAGAGGGGGATGGGGGTGAGTGTGCTGAATGTGGGGGTGTGGGGGGAGGTGGGGTGTGTGGGAGGGGTGGGGGATGGGGGTGAGAGTGTGCTGGATGTGGGGGGGTCCTGGGGGAGGGGTGTGGGGTGTGTGGGAGAGGTGAGGGCTTGTGGGGGTGAGTGTGTGCTGGGCGTGGGGGGTCCTGGTGCGTGGGGGGTGCTGGAGGGTTTGGGGGGTGCTGGGCAGGGCTGTTGGGGGTTGAGGAATGGTAACTGAGAACATTGAAGGTCACCGCTCGGATTTCAATCAATAATTGGGAGAGTTTCTAACATTCTGGAGTTTTCTGCATGTGTCTTTTTGGGAGTCACATGACCCACTCAGAGGGCAAGCAAACCCTGGCCTTGTGTTTGTCTTGTTTACAGACCAACTGGGAGAGAGAGAGAGAGAGAGAGAAAGCTGGGAGAGAGAGAGAGAGAGAGCATGGGAGAGAGAGAGAGAAAGCATGGGAGAGAGAGAGAGAGAAGCATGGGAGAGAGAGAGAGAGAGAGCATGGGAGAGAGAGAGAGAGAGAAAGCATGGGGGAGAGAGAGAGAGAGAGGGAGAGCATGGGAGAGAGAGAGAGAGAGAGAGAGAAAGCATGGGAGGGAGAGAGAGAGAGAAAGCATGGGAGGGAGAGAGAGAGAGAAAGCATGGGAGAGAGAGAGAGACATGGGAGAGAGAGAGAGAAAGCATGGGAGAGAGAGAGAGAGAGAGCATGGGAGAGAGAGAAAGCATGGGAGAGAGAGAGAGAGAGAGAGAGAAAGCATGGGAGAGAGAGAGAGAGAGAGCATGGGAGAGAGAGAGAGAGAGAAAGCATGGGGGAGAGAGAGAGAGAGGGAGAGCATGGGAGAGAGAGAGAGAGAGAGAAAGCATGGGAGGAGAGAGAGAGAGAAAGCAGGGGAGAGAGAGAGAGCATGGGAGAGAGAGAGAGAGAAAGCATGGGAGGGAGAGAGAGAAAGCATGGGAGAGAAGAAAATATGAGAAAGGAGGGAAAGATGAGGGACAGAAAGAGGCGAGAGAGAAATGAGTGAGAGAAAAAGTTGAGAGAGCGAGAAAGTTTAGCGAGAGGGAAAGTCGAGAGAGAGTGAGCGAGAAAGTTGAGAGTGAGAAAAAGTTGAGAGGGAGAACGAGAGAGAAAGTTGAGAGAAAGTTTAGCGAGAGAGAAAGAGAAAGGTAAAGATGTGAGGGAAAAATGAGAAAAATGCTGGAGAGAGAAACATGTCAGAGAGGGAGGGAGAGAGGGAGAGAGGGAGGGAGAGAGAGAGGGAGCGAGAGGGGAGCGAGAGAGGGAGCGAGAGAGGGAGCGAGAGAGGGAGCGAGAGAGGGAGATGAAGGGAAAGAAAGAGTGTGAGCGAGAGAGAGAGAGACTGAGAGGGGAAAGTATGAGGGAGAGATGTGGGAAAGATGGGAGAGAGAGCGAGAGAAGGAGAGAGGAGAGATAAGTGCCTCAGTGCAGTTCCTTTCAGCTTGCTGGAATTCAATAGGAGAAGCTAAAGGGTAACTTTTACTGCCTTGCACCCAAATAGAGCTCGTTGAGTATTTCCCTCTCGTTATCTCCTGTCGTTATCTCTGCCAATCTGGGCTGATTGGGGGGGGGTGGATTGGGGGGGGGGGGGTGGACTGGGGAGGGGGTGGACTGGGGAGGGCGTGGACTGGGGAGGGGGTGGACTGGGGAGGGGTGGACTGGGGAGGGGGTGGACTGGGGAGGGGGTAGGTTGGGGCGGGGGTAGGTTGGGGCGGGGGTAGGTTGGGGCGGGGGTAGATTGGGGAGGGGGTAGATTGGGGAGGGGGTAGATTGGGGAGGGGGTAGATTGGGGAGGGGGTAGATTGGGGAGGGGGTAGATTGGGGAGGGGTAGATTGGGGAGGGGGTAGATTGGGGAGGGGGTAGATTGGGGAGGGGGTAGATTGGGGAGGGGGTAGATTGGGGAGGGGGTAGATTGGGGAGGGGGTAGATTGGGGAGGGGGTAGATTGGGGAGGGGGTAGATTGGGGAGGGGGTAGATTGGGGAGGGGGTAGATTGGGGAGGGGTAGACTGGGGAGGGGGTAGACTGGGGAGGGGGTAGACTGGGGAGGGGGTAGACTGGGGAGGGGGTAGACTGGGGAGGGGTAGACTGGGGAGGGGGTAGACTGGGGAGGGGGTAGACTGGGGAGGGGGTAGACTGGGGAGGGGGTAGACCTGGGGAGGGGGTAGACTGGGGAGGGGGTAGACTGGGGAGGGGGTAGATTGGGGAGGGGGTAGATTGGGGAGGGGGTAGATTGGGGAGGGGGTAGATTGGGGAGGGGGTAGATTGGGGAGGGGGTAGATTGGGGAGGGGGTAGATTGGGGAGGGGGTAGATTGGGGAGGGGGTAGATTTGGTTTGCTGCCTCCTGCTCGGCCGTGTGACTGGTATCAGAGCATCGTGGGACATTGGCGAGTGAAGATTAAAAGCTGCATTGTAGACACAGGGAAAGATCACCTCGCTCTAATCAACATTGAAGGCCATGTTTAAAATACAACTGGGAAATCTCAGATCCACTGCCCTGCGTTAAATCAGAGGCCCCCAGCAGCCTGCTCAGTTTGACGGTAGATTTTCCTGTACAATATTTATCACTCAACCACCTCCGAGGAGCAGCGGATCTTTCGGACGAGGAATTAAACTGAGGACCTGCCCGACCTCACAGGCGGAAGGGCAAAATCCCAGGGCCCTTTTTCAAAGAGCCACAGTGTGCCTTGGCTTTACCCCTCAATCAGCTTCACAAAAACGCACCACCCAATCACCTATCACATGGCTGTTTGTGGGAGCTTGCTGTGCACAAATAGGCTGTGGTTTTCCCAGTGTTAGAACAGTGACTACACTTCAAAGAAGTGTAGCCATTGGCTGTAAAGCACTCGGGACAGCCCCGAGGCCACAAGAGGTGCTACGGAAATGCAAGGAGTTATTTTCTTCCACTGAACACCGGGTCTCAAAAAGATAAAAACATTCTTTAATCTCCCTCAAGGCTCAGAAATTAGAAATTGTGTTTCTGAAAAAGAGTAGGCCCGAGGTTGAGGCCGAAATTATTTTATTAAAATGTTGACCAAAGATTTTTCTAATCTGATGTGTGCAATTGTGATTATATTGCCTGAACTCGGCTACCCCTGCTCCCGCCCACAGAACGGGATGGTGCGAATGGCTGGCAACTCTCCGCAGAGTTTAATGACAGGATCGGAAAGCATATTTTTCGAACAAAAGATTGTTCAAAGAAAATGCTAAAACATGCGGTGAGGTGGGAGCGAGTGCCACAATGCAACATGTCGCCCAGCGCAGTAGAAATTAAAACTGAATCAATGAGAACCTGATGCCCAAGACCGAGTGGCGTCAATGGGCATCAGGGGGAGAACTCTCCGGTGGGTGGAGTCATACCCGGCACAAAGGAAGATGGCGGTGGTGGTTGGAGGCCAGTCATTAAGCTCCAGGACATCTCTGCAGGAGTCCCTCAGGGTTAGTGTCCCAGGCCCAACCATCTTCAGCTGCTTCATCAATGACCTTCCCTCCATCACAAGCTCAGAAGTGGGGATGGTCACTGATGGTTGCACAATGTTCAGCACCATTCGCGACTCAAGATACTGAAGCAGTCCATGTCCCAATGCAGAAAGACCTGGACAATATCCAGGCTTGGACTGACAAGTGGCAAATAACATTCGCGCCACACAAGTGCCAGGCAATGACCATCTGCAACAAGAGAGGGTCTAACCATTGCGCCATGGCATTCAATGACATTGCCATTGCTAAACCCCCACTATCAACATCCTGGGCACGGTAAGAAGTCTCACGACACAAGGTTAAAGTCCAACAGGTTTATTTGGAATCACGAGCTTTCAGAGCGCTGCTGCTTCCGCCGGTGAGTCATGCTGGCCAGCCAGCTATGCCCACATCCTCTGAATAAATGGAAAAACAAAGAAACTGAACTGGACCATCCAAACAAGAACAGGTGGGAATTCTGCAGCGAATAACTCGCCTCCTGACTCCCCAAAGCCCGTCCACCATCTACAAGTCAGGAGTGTGATGGAATTCTCCCCACTTGCCTGGATGGGTGCAGCTCCAACAACACTCAAGAAGCTCGACACCATCCAGGGCAAAGCAGCCCCGCTTGATTGGTACCCCATCCACAAACATTCACTCCCTCCACCACTGACGCTCAGTAGCAGCAGTGTGTACTATCTACAAGATGCACTGCAGCAATTCACCAACGATCCTTTGACAGCACCTTCCAAACCCGTGACCACTACCATCTAGAAGAAGAAGGGTAGCCGTTACCTGTAATAAAAGTAGCAGTTGCCTGGTACGGAGGACATTAGCTATGAGGAGAGGTTGGAGAAACTTGGTTTGTTCTCACTGGAGCGACGGAGGTTGAGGGGAGACCTGATAGAAGTCTACAAGATTATGAGGGGCATGGACAGAGTGGATAGTCAGAAGCTTTTTCCCAGGGTGGAAGAGTCAATTACTAGGGGGCACAGGTTTAAGGTGCGAGGGACAAGGTTTGAAGGAGATGTATGAGGCAGATTTTTTACACACAGAGTGGTGGGTGCCTGGAACCTGTTGCCAGGGGAGATAGTGGAAGCGGATACGGTAGTGACTTTTAAGGGGCGTCTTGACAAGTACATGAATAGGATGGGAATAGAGAGATATGGTCCCCGGAAGGGTAGGGGGTTTTAGTTCCGTCGGGCAGCGGGTTTTAGTTCAGTCGGGCAGCATGGTCAGTGGAGGCTTGGAGGGCCGAAGGGCCTGTTCCTGTGCTGTAATTTTCTTTGTTCTTTTCTTTTTTATACCTGGGAACACCACCACAGGAGGTTCCCCTCCAAGCCACTCACCATCCTGACTTGGAAATATATCGGCCGTTCCTTCACTGTCGCTGGGTCAAAATCCTGGAACTCCCTCCCTAACAGCACAGTGGGTGTACCTACACCACATGGACTGCAGCGGCTCAAGAAGGGGGAACACCCACCACCTCCTGAAGGGGTAATTAGGGATGAGCAATGAACGCTGGCCTCGCAATGTCGACACCCTCCGAAAGAAATTTAGAAATATCTTCCTTTAAACCCCTTGCGATTTCTCCTCCTGTTTTTTTATTGACTCTCAGTCAGCGCTCAGGAGATGGGAATCTCTAGTTCCAGCAGAGTTCAGGAAGAGCGGTAACCCCACATCAACACAGACCTTTGCTAAACTGATGACAAACGTGAAGTGTCATTTAGAATCCGGTCAAAGCACAGTGGCAGGGATGTGAAATGTTCATTCCGGGACTGATTGGAAGAGCAGGGAATGCTTACCACTCAAATGACAGCTTGTTTTCTTCCAAAGCAAGGTTGCGGTTAGCGAGAGGGGTTTTATTTTTGAGTGATGTAGTGTATTACTGGGACAAAGAACTCATTTATTGAGGGACGGGGGTCTCTCCCTGCCAGTAATATATTAAGATTTGATTTGATTTTGATTTATTGTCACATGTATTAACATAGTGAAAAGTATTGTTTCCTGCGCGCTATACAGACAAATCATACAGTTCATAGAGAAGGAAAGGAGAGAGTGCAGAATGTAGTGTTACAGTCATAGCTAGGGTGTAGAGAAAGATCAACTTAATGCAAGGTAAGTCCATTCAAAAGTCTGACAGCAGCAGGGAAGAAGCTGTTCTTGAGTCGGTTAGTACGTGACAACATATAAGAATAATGATTTGAGATGATGTATTACGAACGTACTGGTTAGGTGCATTGGCCGTGCTAAATTCCCCCCTCAGTGTACCCGAACAGACACCGGAGTGCGGCGACTAGGGGATTTTCACAGTAACTTCATTGAAGTGTGGGTGGCACAGTGGTTCGCATCGCTGCCTCACAGTGCCAGGGACCCGGGTTCGATTCCCGGCTTGGGTCACTGTCTGTGTGGAGTTTGCACATTCTACCCGTGTCTGCGTGGGTTTCCTCCGGGTGCTCCGGTTTCCTCCCACAGTCCAAAGACGTGCTGGTTAGGTGCATTGGCCGTGCTAAATTCTCCCTCAGTGTTACCCGAGCAGGCGCCGGAATGTGGCGACTGGGGGATTTTCACAGTAACTTCATTGCAGTGTTAATGTAAACCTACTTATGACAATAATAATAAAAACTTCTTTTAAGAATAAGGGGCCGACCACTTTAAACGGGGATGAAGAGAATTTTTCCTCTCAAAGTGTTGTTCCATTGAAATCTCTTCCCCAGTGGAGGGTGGGGCAATGAATGTTCTGAAGGCAGGGTTAGACAGGAAGTGGAGGTAATGCGTGGGGGGGGGGGTGCCACTGGGGCAAAGTGGAGTTGTATCACAACTAGATCAGCCACGATCTCCTCCAATGGTGGAGCAGGCTGAAAGGGCCGAGTGGCCGACTCCTGCTCCTAAGTCGCATGTTCCTCGTTTACTGGGAGCTTTTGCCACCTGGGGCGAAACGAGAAGTCACGCACCAATCGAATATCACTGTTAGCTCAGGGTATTCTCACTTGAACATGGGCGTGTTGTTCGCAGCGCTTGAGGTACAAATCTTTTGCTTCTTGCTGTCCAGATGTTGCATTGGGCCAGGTTCTAAAAACAGGCACAGCCAGCTGCATTACGACCAGGTTATGTGACAGTGTCTGACACAGCAGTGGTTGCACAGTGTGTCACACTGAAACCCACATGCTTAATGGCCCTGCATAAATAAAAGGTTTGGAGTACAAAGTCCGATGCTAAACTTATATTGCACAGATCAATCGCACTGTGGCTACAGTTCCCAATTCTGGGGCACCAGAAGGATGCGAGGTGGAGGGAGTTAAGTGGGTGGTGGTTGGGCAGGGTGGGGACTGGAATAAGGGGCCCAGAATCAGGAGAAATGCCAGGGCCCATGAATTCTCTCCCTGTCCTCTGGTCAGCGAACCTCCTGCCATTGGAAACAGTATCTCCCCATTTACCCGAGCAACACCCATCTGAATTTTGAACACCTGAAATCATAGAATGGATTCATAGAATCCCTTTGGCCCATTGAGTCTGCACCAACCCACTTTTATTTAATATATTACCCAAGCCATATCCCCCTAACCCCATGCATTTATCATGTTTACCTGTCCTGGTTCCCCCATGCCGACACTATAGTTAAGAAAGCCCCACCAATGCCTCTACTTTCTCAGAAGACTAAGGAAGTTTGGCAAGTCCGCTACAACTCTCACCAACGTTTACAGATGCACCACAGAAAGCAGGAAGTGGAGGTAATGCGTGGGGGGGGGGGTGCCACTGGGGCAAGGTGGAGTTGTATCACAACTAGATCAGCCACAATCTCCATCAATGGTGCAGCAGGCAACCAGAAAGCATTCTTTCTGGTTGTATCACAGCTTGGTATGGCTCCTGCTCTGCCCAAGACCGCAAGAAACTACAAAGGGTCGTGAATGAAGCCCAATCCATCACGCAAACCAGCCTCCCATCCATTGACTCTGTCTACACTTCCCGCTGCCTCAGGAAAACAGCCAGCATAATTAAGGACCCCATGCACCTTAGAGGTCCTTACCTCCCCTCCTCTGTCCCCTCTTCCACCTTCTTCCATCGGGAAAAAAATACAAAGATCTGAGGTCACGTACCAACCGACTCAAGAACAGCTTCTTCCCTGCTGCTGTCGGGACTTTTGAATGGACCTACCTTGCATTAAGTTGATTTTTCTCTACACCCTATCATCATCTCTCAACTGATGAAGGGGCGGCACTCCGCAAGCTCGTGATTCCAAATAAACCTGTTGGACTTTAACCTGGTGTTGTGAGACTACTTACTGTACATTAACACTGCAATGAACTTACTGTGAAAACCCCCTGGTTACCACACTCTGGCGCCTGTTCGGGTACACTGGGGGAAAATCCAGCATGACCAATGCACTTAACCAGCACGTCTTTCGGACTGAGAGAGGAAAACAGAAAGAAACCCGCGGAGACACGGGGAAACCGTGCAGACTCCGCACAGACAGTGACCCAAGCCGGAATTGAATCCGGGTCCCTCGCGCTGTGAGGCAGCAGCGCTAAAACCACTGTGCCACCCATTTTTTAAAAAAATCGACTCTGCAACGACAGCAATCTCACCCTATCGCTATCCCGCAATCCCACATATTTACCCTGCTAATCTCGCTGACACTAAGGGGCAATTTACCATGGCCAATCCACCTAACCCGCACAACATCCCACTGGCAGAGATCACCTCAAGGAGGCATTCCCTAACGCGTTGATGGCACCTTCCCAGCAAGCAGGCATTGCCCCGTTTTCGACGAATCAATCTATTTATTTCTTATTAAAGTTGAACGACCAGCAAGCAAAGACAAGTTCGACTCAGGGGTCCAGTAAATGCTGCACCAGTTGAAGACAAAAGAAAATGCGCCATAAATTAACACAGTTAGAACTCTGAAATAGCTCAAAACGCTTACAATCTGAATAATGGTTCACTGCAAACAGCAGATATCACTGAACCAATCCATGATAGAGACTGGCGTCTGAAACTTATTCCGTTAGCTCCTTTTAATTTGCAACTTTTCTGGGGGGCTGCAGGGGCGGGGGGGGAAGGGGGAGGATGGAACAATTCGCTTTTCTTAAGAACTGCATATTCTTAATACTAAATACTTGTTAAAAATACCCAAGCAGGAAAGAAACCCAATGCCTTCCGCCCCTCGAGTGTATTAAATACCCCATGGAAAATTCCAGCACTGTCCACGCTCACATTCACAGCGAGCGACTGAAGTAAACATTTCCATAATTGCTCATTTTAAAATGCATTTCCCAGTTTCTGGGACTGCCGGGGGTCGGCGAGGAATAAAACACTTCGCCGAGCCTGAGCTGCATTTTAATGCCACCTCTTCCCACCAACAGACATAGCAAAACGGGCGGCACGGTGGCGCAGTGGTTAGCACTGCTGCCTCACAGCGCCAGGGACCCGGGTTCGATTCCCGCTTGGGTCACTGTCTGTGCACGTTCTCTCCGTGGGTTTCCTCCGGGTGCTCCAGTTTCCTCCCACACTCCAAAGATGTGTGGGTTAGGTGGATTGGCCATGCTAAATTGCCCCTTAGTGTCAGGGGGACTAGCTAGGGTAAATGCATGGGGTTATGGGGATAGTGCCTGGGGGGGATTGTGGTCAGTGCAGGGTCAATGGGCCGAATGGCCTCCTTCTGCACTGTAGGGATTCTATACAAGAACGGGAGTCCTGACTGCCAACAGACAAATCAGTAACCAGAGTAGCCCATTCGGCCCCCTCCAACCTGCTCTGCTGTACAATCATAAAGTTTATTTATTAGTGTCACATGTAGGCTGACATTAACACTGCAATGAAGTTACTGTGAAAATCCCCCAGTCGCCACACTCCGGCGCCTGTCCGGGTACACTGAGAGAGAATTTAGCATGGCCAATGCACCCTATCCAGCATGTCTTTCAGACTGTGGGAGGAAACCCACGCAGACACGGGGAGAACGTGCAAGCTCCACACAGACAGTCATAGAATCACTACGATGCAGAGGGAGGCCGTTCGGTCCATCGTGTCTGCACCGACCACAATCCTGCACGGGCCCTATCCCCCCCATCCTTGTAAACCTACGTCATTTACCCTGCTCCTCACCCTGACGCTAAGGGGCAATTTAGCCAGTCCACCTGACCCACGCATCTTAAAGTTTAAATGTTTTAAAAGTTTATTCATTAGTGTCACAAGCAGGCTTACATTAACACTGCAATGAAGTTACTGTGACAATCCCCTAGTCGCCACACTCCGGCGCCTGTTCGGGTAACACTGAGGGAGAATTTAGCACGGCCAATCCACCCTAACCAGCACGTCTTTCAGACTGTGGGAAGAAACTGGAGCAAACACCATCAATAATATCAGGCTATGAGAGGAAACAAAACGAGACCCAATGCTCGTCCAAATCAAACGATGAAAGTGGAATTGGATCGGCCACACTTTGAGAAAGTCGGGGAACAACATTACACAGCAAGATCTCACATGGAACCGCAAGGAACAAGAAAGCAAGACAGACCAAGAAACACATGGAGGCAGGACACAGAAAAGGAGATGAGCACCCAGGGCTAAACATGGCAACAACCGGAGAGTTTGTTCCAGAACGGGGTGAGATGGAGAGAATTTGTCCGTGGCCCACACTCCGTCAAGGGGTGGAAAGGTGAAGATGAAGAAGAATCTGTTGATTCAGGGATAAATCTTGGCCCAGGAAAGAGGAGAGCGTCCTTTGCTATTCCTTGGAACAGTGGCCGTGAGATCTTTTACCTGCACCCGACAGGGCAAAGCAGGAACTTCAGAGTAACACTTTGTCTGAAAGACAGCACAACTGACAGTGCAGCACTCCCTCAGTACTGTACTGGAGGCGCTCACTCTCAAGACAAGAAACTAAAGTATCCTGATGGAATCAGCATGTGAGCAGGATAGAATCAATACACTGGGATGTGGAACAGACAGGCAATAGAAACAATTAAAAACAGATGTCCATTTGGAGCTCCACTTTGAACGGCTACCTCAGGCTAGAAGATTCCATCATATACGTGCCAGATAAAAGGAGGATTAAACGCAGTTTAAGTTTATTTATTATTGTCACAAGCAGGCTTACCTTAACACTGAAATGAAGTTACTGTGAAAATCCCCTAGTCGCCACACTCCGGCGCCTGTTCGGGTACACTGAGGGAGAATTTAGCATGGCCAATGCACCCTAACCAGCACGTCTTTCGGACTGTGGGGGGAAACCGGAGCACCCGGAGGAAACCCAAGCAGACATGGGTAGAACGTGCAAACTCCACACAGACAGTGACCCAAGCTAGGAATCGGACCCAGGTCCCTGGCACTGTGAGGCAGCAGTGCTAACCACCATGTCCGCACCTTCAGCTGCCTGGGCCCCAAACCCCAGGAATTCCCTCCCTAACCCTCTGCTCTTTTAAGCTACTTCTCAAAACCTATTGAGCAGGATTTTTGATTCAATGAATTTTATGTTCAAAATTTCATTTGCTAACACCCCTGTAAAAGCAGCCTGGATCATCTCGCTATGAGAAAGGCACTATATAAATGAAACTTGCTGTCGTACCCAGTTTTATTTTCCTTTGCGAGTTATTAAAACTGTTTCCATCACCCTTTGAGGCAGCGTGTTCCAGATCATAACTCATTTCGGGGAAGAGAAAACCGCTGACTTCCCCGCTTGTGAGTTGTTTCTGTTGTTTTTCTTGAAGCAAGCAGCAGGGAGTGTTTATACCTCGGAACAAGCCAGTGCCTTGGGGGGGAGGAATGGGGCAGGGGGAGTGGAGGGAAGGAGAGGGATTGGAACCAAAGCAAAGCACTCTTCGACTGCTGAGAGACTTGTCACCCCCCCACTGAGTGGGAAAGTCTAAGCACAACACAACCCCGGCTCACTAAAGGAAGACAACGTGTAGTTTTTAGCAGTTGCAGTTTTGTAAAGATACCTGCAATTGCGCAGCGCCCAAGCGAAAGGGTTATTGCTGGAAAACTGAAGTTCCTGAGTGACTGCGATTAAATAAAACTGGAACAACACAGTGTAAAAACAAAGCGGTTAAATTAAAAAGGACTTTTCCGTGCATCAATCCTGGGCCAAATCAGAATGTATTATATTCAGCAAATATCCAGTGAATCAGAGGGCAGGCAGTGACGTAGTGGTATTGTCACTGGGCTAGTAATCCAGAGACCCAGGGTGATGCTCTGGGGAGCCGGGTTCAAATCCCACCTCGGCAGATGGTGAAATTTCAATTCAATTAAAATCTGGAATTAAAAGTCTATTGATGACCATGAAACCATTGTCTGTTGTCATAAAAACCCATCTTGTCCACTCATATGAAAACTACTCAGGAAACCCAAGTAAACACAAATGCATTAACTCTGTTTATATTTGAGTTGCATGCTGCCCAGACAAATCGGCACCTTGTAGACAAGAGCTGACTTTTAAACATACCCCTTACAAGAAACATGATATCAATACATTTACTAAAGGCACAGTATCATCATACTCCGACAACTATTTTGTCCTGGACTTGTTGCATCCTCCAGATTTAGAAGCCTGTCTCTGAGGCAACAATAAATTGCATTCATGTAGCACCTTTAACAGAGTAAAACGTGAGAGAGAGCGAGAGAGAGCAAGAGATAGAGCAAGAGAGTGAAAGAGGCAGAGCGCGAGAGGCAGAGCGCGAGAGGCAGAGCGCGAGAGGC
>NC_135807.1:5731248-5913880 GCF_964213995.1 Mustelus asterias
TGGACCAACTAGAAAAATGGGCTGAAAAATGGCAAATGGAATTTAACGCAGACAAGTGTGAGATATTGCACTTTGGAAGGACAAACCAAAGTAGAACGTACAGGGTAAATGGTAGGACTCTGAAGAGTGCAGTTGAACAGAGGGATCTGGGAATACAGGTACAGAATTCCCTAAAAGTGACGTCACAGGTGGATAGGGTCGTAAAGAGTGCCTTTGGTACATTGGCCTTTATAAATCGGAGTATCGAGTATAAAAGTTGGAGTGTTATGGTAAGGTTGTATAAGGCATTGGTGAGGCCGAGTTTGGAGCATTGTGTACAGTTTTGGTCACCCAGTTACAGGAAGGATGTAAATAAGATTGAAAGAGTGCAGAGAAGGTTCACAAGGATGTTGCCGGGACTTGAGAAGCTGAGTTACAGAGAGAGATTGAATAGGTTGGGACTTTATTCCCTGGAGCGTAGAAGATTGAGGGGAGATTTGATAGAGGTGTATAAGATTTTGATGGGTATAGATAGAGTGAATGCAAGCAGGCTTTTTCCGCTGAGGCTAGGGGAGAAAAAAACCAGAGGGCATGGGTTAAGGGTGAAAGGAGAAAAGTTTAAAGGGAATATTAGGGGGGGCTTCTTCACGCAGAGAGTGGTGGGAGTGTGGAATGATCTGCTGGATAAAGTGGTAAATGCGGGGTCACTTTTAACATTTAAGAAAAACTTGGACAGGTTCATGGATGAGAGGGGTGTGGAGGGATATGGTCCAAGTGCAGGTCAGTGGGACTAGGCATAAAATGGTTCGGCACAGACAAGAAGGGCCAAAAGGCCTGTTTCTGAGCTGTAATTTTCTATGGTTCTATGAACGGTATGCTTTGTCTGTATAGTGTGCAAGAAACAATATTTTTCACTGTATACTAATACATGTGACAATAATAAATCAAATCAAATTCAAATCCAGTCAGTGCTGACAGAGTGACTGTCCGCATGCCCACCCTGACTTGGCCCATTCTTGTTAACCTAGTCACCTGTCGAGTCCCCTTCATGAATCCCCTCCCCCCATGAGACCTTCACCCACCAACTCACTCACCCTGGACCTGCCACCCTATTAGATCCCACTCTGACTGCGATTGTTCTCTCCTATCAACAGCACCCTGAGTTCACCCCCTCCTCCCCCCAGGATCTCACTGATGGCACGACTGGCCCCGCCCTCAAGACACTTTCTCCACCCCCTTTCCCAGACATTCCCCACAACCCCCCATTCCCTTCTGCACCCCACCCCCCCTTGACCTTCCTTGGCCACACAGGTACACCCCTCCTTCAGACACTCCCGCTGCTCCCACCTCTCCCTTTCTCGGTCACTCTTCCCCTTCTGCCCCTTCCCCACTTCCCCTGCCTCCTGTGCCCAGCCTTGCTGCAGCTCTTGAGAGTTATGTAAAGTCCCGGACAGGTGAAAGCAACGTCCACTGGGCTCACAGTCACGGAAGAGATGGCACTAACTGGGTGCACACCACTTAACGACAGTGGTAAAACACAATGTTCCAAATTCTTGCTGACAGGGAACTCAATTTGGAGGGCAAAATTAAAGTTTATTTATTAGTCACAAGTAGACTTAGATTGACACTGCAATGAAGTTACTGTGAAAATCCCCTAGTCGCCACACTCCGGCACCTGTTCAGGTACACTGAGGGAGAATTTAGCACAGCCAATGCACATAACCAGCACGTCTTTCGGACTGTGGGAGGAAACTGGAGCACCCGGAGGAAACCCACGCAGATACGGGGAGAATGTACAAACTCCACACAAATGGTGACCCAAGCCGGGAATCGAACCCAGGTCCCTGGTGCTGTGAGGCAGCTGTGCTAACCGCTATGGCATCGTGCCGCCCCGGTGGCGCTGGTGTGGTGGCAATTCATGAGCATGCACGAGATGCTAATATATGCAAATCGGGTTCCCAACATTGCTCGCCGGGAAGGTCAGCCCACCTTTAACCAGCCTTTCAAGTCATGAGATCAAAATTCCAACATTTATCCGGCCCACTATCTATGAGGGTGGTGGAAGCAGAGATGGTTCATGATTTTAAAAGGAAATTGCTTGGCTATTGGAAGGAAATGTGGGGCTATGGGCATAGAGTGGGGAGGGCCAGCATGGAATCAATGGGTTGAATTGCCTCCTTCTGTGCCCTAATGACTCGATGGGCTGAATCTTACCATCTCGCCCGCCACGGGAATCGTAGCCGGTGGGACACGTACCATGCAAAGGTCCATTGGCCTCTGGTAGGACCTTCTGGCTTTGGGGGAAGTGTGGCCGGAAAATCCCGCCCAAGGACTCCATAAATTGGCCGCCAACCTCTTCTGGATGCTTTGAGATTGCCAAAGGGCTGCACAAATATAACTCTGACTTGGTGACCACTGCAAAACAAAACAATTTAAAAAAAATTCATTTATGGGACATGGGCATCGCTGGCTGGCCAGCATTTAGTGTCCATCCCTAGTTGCCCTTGGAGGGCAGTTGAGAGTCAACCTCATTGCTGTGGCTTTGGAGTCACATGTGGGCCAGACCTGGTAAGGACGGCAGATTTCCTTCCCTAAAAGGCCATTAGTGACCCAGATGGGTTTTTTCGACAATGGTGTCATGGTCATCAGTATATTCTTAATTCCAGATTTTGTTTCATTGAATTCAAATTCCACCATCTGCCGTGGTGGAATTCGAACCCGGGTCCCCAGAACATTAGAATCATAGAATCCCTACTGTGCAGAAGGAGGCCATTCGGCCCATCGAGACTGCACCTATCACAATCCCATCCAGACCCTATTCCCTGTAATCTCACATATTTACCCTGCAAATCCCCTGACACTCGGGTCAATTTAGCATGGCCAATCAACCTAACCAGCACGTCTTTCAGACTGTGGGAGGAAAACCAGAGTACCCGGAGGAAACCCACGCAGACACAAGGAGAATGTGCAAACTCCACACAAACAGTGACCCAAGCCAGGAATCAAACCCGGGTCCCTGGCGCTGTGGGACAGCAGTGCTAACCAGTATGCCACCCCTGAGTTTCTGCATTAATACTCGAGCGATAATACCACTAGGCCATTGCCTCCCCGAATTAGGACACAGGTTGTTTTTTTTTTGGCCCCGAAAGAGTTAAGTTAAAACTCTCTCGTCATTTTGAGAATTTCTTAGGTTTCAGCAACATCAGGGAACCCAAACTCCTTCCCCAGAACGGTCACTCAGTGAGAAAAAGCTGTGTTTACACAAGCATTATCAGCCCAGGCAGCTCCATCTTCGGGGAATGGAGCAATGATTAATGTGGGGTAACGGGGTGGAACTGATTGAATTGCAGTGGTAACTGAAACTGGCAGGGTCAGCAGTCGTAAAGGAAACAGATAGATTTGCCATAAGTGCAATGGATGTTGTCCAGCGATTGTTCTCAGTAAGTGATGCTTAACCAAGGCAACAATTGATCTGAATGTTAACCTGTTCACTCACTGTCTTCTCCCACTCCAAGGCACCTTTTGAACAAATAAGCAATCATCTTGGGTGGAATTTTATTAGCTCGCCCCGCCCATCGATGGGCGGCCAGTGGGAGGGGCAATTGGTGGTGGGGCCAATGGGGGGAGGGGTGGCCCACTGCCACTCTGCCTGCGATTGGTGGGGGAGAGAGGGGGGCTGTGATCAGTCTGGGCAGCAGGGGCTGCATCTCGGGCCGTGGGCCCCCTCGATTGTGCGGGAGGCAGGGGGGAATGCTGGTTGAGGCTGCCTGCAGTAGCAGGGGCCTGACAGCTCTCTGTCTGTCTGTCAGATCCCTGCTACTGCTAATGCGCATGTGTAGCATCAGAGACCAGCACGTGCGCACAACCTCCCTCTGCAGGTTGGCTGGTGAATTGAGCCCCACCCACAGCCTCTAGTGGCGAGAAACTGACTGTCCCATCTTTTCAGAGACAGAGTGCATAAAATTGGGCACAAAAACTCACCCAAAAAACGGATAGGAACTCTCCCATTTTCATGGCAGCTGGACACTTAGAATCAAGCTCGTAAAATTCTGCCCCTCATCTTAAATTTCATACACACAGCAGAACTTAGAATCAAGCTGGATTCCTTTGGGAGCCACTGCCCAGATGGAAGCAGTTTCAATCTAACTTACAAAAGGAAATTGTTAATTCGCGGGGCTAGAAGAGAAGCTGGACTAATTGGATAGCTCCTTCAGTGGGCCAGCACAGACACTGTGGGATGAAAGGTCTCTGCCTGTGCTGTATCATTCTATGATCTTGTAACAAGATCATAAACGGCTCTTGCAGGCAATTGGATGGATTAAGGCTTCTGGTCATAGAATCCTACAGTGCAGAAAGAGGCCATTCGGCCCATCAGGTCTGCACCAACCACAATCCCACCCAGGCCCTATCCCCGTATCCCTACATATTTACCCACTAACCCCTCTAACCGATGCATCCCGGGACAATAAGGGGCAATTTAGCAAGGCCAATCAACCTAGCCCGCACATCTTTGGTGAATGTGACTCAAGGGGGTTGTGTGGGAAGAACGAGGGAAGCTAAGATGGAAGGACTGAGATTGCATGTGGCCCCACATACTCTTGCAACTCGGCCAACGTTGTCTACCTGATACGCTGCAAGAAAGGATGTCCCGAGGCATGGTACATTGGGGAAACTATGCAGACGCTGCGACAACGGATGAATGAACACCGCTCGACAATCACCAGGCAAGACTGTTCTCTTCCTGTTGGGGAGCACTTCAGCGGTCACGGGCATTCGGCCTCTGATATTCGGGTAAGCGTTCTCCAAGGCGGCCTTCGCGACACACGACAGCGCAGAGTCGCGGAGCAGAAACTGATAGCCAGGTTCCGCACACACAAGGACGGCCTCAACCGGGATATTGGGTTTATGTCACACTATTTCACATAAATATTTCTGCTTTTTTCCTCCTGAGTCTTTATCATGCGATCCTAGAATCAGAATTTATGTCACACTATTTGTAACTCCCACAGTTGCGTGGACCTGCAGAGTTTCACTGGCTGTCTTGTCTGGAGACAATACACATCTTTTTAGCCTGTCTTGATGCTCTCTCCACTCCCATTGTTTTGTTTCTTAAAGACTGGATTAGTTGTAAGTATTCGCATTCCAACCATTATTCATGTAAATTGAGTCTGTGTCTTATAAGTTCTGTTTGTGAACAGAATTCCCACTCACCTGAAGAAGGGGCTCAGAGCCTCGAAAGCTTGTGTGGCTTTTGCTACCAAATAAACCTGTTGGACTTTAACCTGGTGTTGTTAAACTTCTTACTGTGTTTGCCCCACATATAGGCAGGATGTCATTTTCTTTTATTTGTTCATGGGAATGTGGGCGTGGCTGGCTGGGCCAACATTTATTGCCCATCCTGAGGGCAATTAAAAGTCTACCACATTGCTGTGGCTCTGGAGTCACATGTAGGCCAGACCGGTTAAGGACAGCAGATTTCCTTACCTAAAGGACATTAGTGTCCTGTGGCGGCACGGTAGCACAGTGGTTAGCACTGCTGCTTCACAGCTCCAGGGTCCTGGGTTCGATTTCCGGCTCGGGTCACTGTCTGTGTGGAGTTTGCACATTCTCCTCGTGTCTGCATGGGTTTTCTCCGGGTGCTCCAGTTTCCTCCCACAGTCCAAAGATGTGCGGGTTAGGTTGATTGGCCAGGTTAAAAATTGCCCCTTAGAGTCCTGAGATGCGTAGGTTAGAGGGATTAGCGGGTAAATATGTGGGGGTAGGGCCTGGGTGGGATTGTGGTCGGTGCAGACTCGATGGGCCGAATGGCCTCCTTCTGCACTGTAGGGTTTCTATGATTCCATGATAGTGAAACAGATGGGTTTGAATGAATTGATGATACTTTTGCGGTCACTATTACTGAGACTAACTCCATACTCCATCAATTATTGATTTAAGTTAGGCGGCACGGTGGCACAGTGGTTAGTGCTGTTGCCTCACAGCGCCAGGGATCCCAGCTTGGGTCACTGTCTGTGTGGAGTTTGCACATTCTCCCCGTGTCTGTGTGGGTTTCCTCCGGGTGCTCCGATTTCCTCCACAGTCCAATGATGTGCGGGTTAGGTGGAGTGGCCATGCTAAATAGCCCCTTAGTCTCATGGGGACTAGCTAGGGTAAATGCATGGGGTTACGGGGATAGGGCCTGGGTGGGATCGTTGTCGGTGCAGATTCGATGGGCCAAATGGCCTCCTTCTGAATGGTAGGGATTCTATGATTCTGGTAAAAGTTTTTAAAAGACAAAATTGTACCCGCTTCTACTACTACCTCTGGCAGCTTGTTCCAGACACTCACCACCCTCTGTGTGAAAAAATTGCCCCTTTGGACACTTTTGTATCTCTCCCCTCTCACCTTAAACCTATGCCCTCTATTTTTACAGTCCCCTACACCTTTGGGAAAATATATTGACTATCTAGCTGATCTATGCCCCTCATTATTTTATAGACCTCTATAAGGTCACCCCGAAGCCTCCCATGCTCCAGTGAAAAATGTCCCAGTCTATCCAGCCTCTCCTTATAACTCAAACCATCAAGTCCCAGTAGCATTCTAATAAATCTCTTTTGCACTCTTTCTAGTTTAATAATATCCTTTCTATAATAGTGACCAGAATTGTACACAGTATTCCAAGTGTGGCCTTACCAATGTCTTGTACAACTTCAACAAGACATTCCAACTCCTGTATTCAATGTTCTGACCGATGAAACCAAGCATACTGAATGCCTTCTTCACCACTTCAAGAAGTTGGGTAGTAGGCTAAAAAGCAGGGCCTCTAGGGTAGCGATCTCTGGACTACTCCCAGTGCCACGTGCTAGTGAGGCTAGGAACAGGGAGATTGTACAGCTGAACGCGTGGCTAAAGGACTGGTGCAGGAGGGAGGGTTTCAAATTCGTGGATCACTGGGAAGTCTTCAAGAGAGGATGGCACCTGTACAAGAATGACGGGTTACACCTAAACTGGAGGGGCACGAATATCCTAGCTGGGAGTTTTGCTAGTGTGGTTCGGGTAAACTAATGTGGCGGGGGGGGGTGGGGTTCAGAACAATAGGTCAATAAGCACAGAGGCTGGGGACGAGGTTGGGGCCAAGACAAGGCTATCTAAGAGGAAGAGCATTCTGGGGGAGGATGACCTCAGTGGGCCTGGAGGTCTGGAGTGCATCTGCTTCAATGCAAGGAGCGTCACGGGCAAGACAGACGAGCTTAGAGCCTTAATGCTTGCGCGGAACTTGGATGTGGTTGCGGTGACGGAGACTTGGTTAAAAGGACAGGGCTGACAGCTGAATATTCCGGGGTATAAGTGTTTTAGGCGAGACAGAGGAGGGGCTAGGAGAGGTGGGGGAGTAGCAATGCTGGTTAGGGAGCATATTACAGCAGTACAGTGGGTGGACAATTTGGAAGGGTCAGGTAACGAGTCACTGTGGGTGGAGCTCAGAAACAGGAAGGGCGCAGTCACTATGCTGGGGGTATACTACAGGCCTCCCAACAGCTCACGGGAAGTTGAGGAATGGATATGTAAGGAGATTCTGGACAGGTGCAGAAAAAATAGGGTTGTTGTAGTGGGAGACTTTAATTTCCCTTGTATAGACTGGAAATCGCTTAGGGCTAGGGGCCTGGACGGGGAATAATTTATAAAATGCGTACAGGAAGGTTCTTTGGAACAATATGTTGACAGTCCAACTAGAGAGGGGGCTATACTGGACCTAGTACTGGAGAATGAGCCTGGTCAGGTCATCAAAGTTTCAGTAGGGGAACATATGGCAAATAGTGACCACAATTCTGTAAACTTTAGGATAGTAATGGAAAAAGATGAGTGTTGTCCTATAGGTGCTGAATTGGGGGAAGGCTAACTACAGCCGGATTAGGCAGGATTTGGTGGCTGTTGATTGGGAGAGGCTGTTCGAGGGTAAATCCACATCTGGCATGTGGGAGTCTTTTAAGGAGCAGTTGATAGGACTGCAGGACAGGCATGTGCCTGTAAAGAGGAAGGATAGGAAAGGTAGGATTCGGGAGCCGTGGATAACCAGTGAAATTGTGGGTCTAATCAAAAAGACATGAGGTCCAGGCAGCTAAAAACAGATGGAGCACTGGAGGAATACAGAGAAAGTAGAAAAGAACTCAAACAGGGAGTTAGAAGGGCAAAAAGGGTCACGAAATGTCCTTGGCAGACAGGATTAAGGAGAATCCTAAGGCATTTTATACATACGTTAGGAACAAGAAGGTTGTTAGGAAAGAATTGGACCTCTCAGGGACAAAGGAGGGGAATTATGCTTAGAACCAAAGGAAGTAGGTGAGATCCTAAATGAATACTTTGCACCAGTATTCACAAAGGAGAGGGACATGTTGACTGGTACCGTCTCAGAGAGATGTGTTGACCCGTTAGAAAAAATCTCAATTGCAAGGGAGGAAGTGTTAGGTTTTTTAGGAAACATTAAGACAGACAAATCCCCAGGGCCAGATGGCATCTATCCTAGACTCCTCAGGGAGGCAAGAGATGCAATTGCTGAGCCTCTAACAGAAATCTTTGTCTCTTCACTGGACACAGGCGAGGTCCCAGAGGATTGGAGGATAGCAAATGTGGTCCCATTATTTTAGAAGGGTAGCAAGGATAACCTGGGTAATTATAGGCCGGTGAGCTTGACGTCCGTGGTAGGGAAGTTGTTGGAGAAGATTCTTAGAGATAGGATATATGCGCATTTAGAACTGAATAATCTCATTAGCGATATACAGCATGGTTTTGTACGAGGGAGGTCATGCCTCACAAATTTGGTTGAGTTTTTTGAGAAGGTGACAAAAATGATTGATGAGGGAAGGGCCATGGATGATGTCTATATGGATTTTAATAAAGCGTTTGACAAGGTCCCTCATGGCAGGCTGGTGCAAAAGGTTAAATCTCACGGGATAAAAGGTGAGCTGGCTAGATGAGTGGAGAACTGGCTTAGCCATAGAAGATAGAGGTGGAGGGGTCTTTTTCCAGTTGGAGGTCTGTGAGTAGTGGTGTTCCGCAGGGCTCTGTACTGGGATCTCTGCTGTTTGTGATATGTATAAATGATTTGGAGGAAGATGTAGCTGGTGTGATCAGTAAGTTTGCAGACAACACAAAGATTGCTGGAGTTGCGGATAGTGATGAACATTGTCAGAGAATACAGCAGGATATAGATACGCTGAAACATTGGGTGGAGAAATGGCAGATGGAATTTAATCCAGATAAATGCGAAGTGATGCATTTCGGCAGATCTAATGTAAGGGGGAGCTATACAATAAATGGCAGAACCATCAGGAGTATAGACACACAGAGGGACCTGGGTGTACAAGTCCACAGATCCTTAAAGGTGGCAGCACAGGTGGAGAGGATGGTCAAGAAGGCATATGGCATGCTTGCCTTTATTGGACGGGGCATAGAATATAAAAGTTGGCATGTGATGTTGCAGCTGTATAGAACGTTGGTTAGGCCACATTTGGAATACTGCATCCAGTTCTGGTCGCCACACTACCAGAAGGACGTGGAGGCTTTGAAGAGAGTACAGAAGACGTTTACCAGGATGTTGCCTGGTATGGAGGGTCTTAGCTATGAGGAGAGATTGGGTAAACTGGGGTTGTTCTCCCTGGAAAGACGGAGGATGAGGGGCGACCTAATAGAGGTGTATAAAATTATGAAGGACATAGATAGGGTGAATAGTGGGAAGCTTTTTCCCAGGTCGGAGGTGACGAACACAAGGGGTCACGGGTTCAAGGTGAGGGGGGCAAGGTTCTACGCAGATGTCAGGGGGACATATTTCACACAGAGGGTGGTGGGGGCCTGGAATGCACTGCCAAGCAAGGTGATTGAGGCGGACACGCTGGGATCGTTTAAGACTTATCTAGATAACCACATGAACAGACTGGGAATAGAGGGATACAATAGAATGGTCTAGTGGGTTATGAGCGGCGCAGGCTTGGAGGGCCGAAGGGCCTGTTCCTGTGCTGTATTGTTCTTTTTGTTTGTTCACTCTGTCCAGCTGTGACTCCACTTTCAAGGAGCTATGAACCTGTACCCCGAGATCTCTTTGTTCTGTAACACTCCCCAACACCCTACCATTAACTGAATAAGTCCTGCCCTGGTTCAATCTACCAAAATGCATCACCTCGCATTTATCTAAATGAAACTCCATCTGCCATTCGTCAGCCCACTGGCTCAATTGATCAAGATCCTGTTGCAATCGGAGATAACCTTCTTCACTGTCCACTATGCCACCAATCTTGGTATCATCTGCAAACTTCTAACCATGCCTCCTACATTCTCATCCAAATCATTAATATGACATAAAAGCTTCGACAAGATGTCTAATTTTTTCAATAATACTCAAGTTCTATACGTCCAAATGACAAGATTAACATTAGCTTGGCCAGAGTAGGGAGCAAGTTGTTTGACACAGAACACTGAAAACCATCAGGTTTGTGTCAAACTTAGCTAGTTATCTTCATTTCAGTTGAGACACAGCAACTAATTTTGATGAGACATTCAAAGTGATCAACAAAACCCTGCAGTTTAGTTATCAGTTAAATGTGAGTCTAGGTGACAATAGTTCATGGAAAAGCTTCAAGGAGGAGAGAGATATAGACAGGCAGAGCGGTTTAGGGCATGAACTGCAGAGTGTGGGGCCCAGTTGGCTGGAAGCAAGGCCCACTGATGGTGGAGTCATGAAAATCAGAGATGTTCAAGAGGCCACAAGAGGCGCATAAAGATGTTGGAGGGTTACAGAACTGGAGAAGATTCCAGAGATGGGTAGGCAGTGACATAATTGAGAGATTTGAAAACAATGATGAATATTTCACATCGGATTATATAGCGGACAGAGACCATAAAGCCATAAGATATTGGAGCAGAATTAGGCCATTTGGCCCATTGAGTCTGCTCCACCATTCAATTATAACTGATAAGTTTCTCAACCCCATTCTCCCCCTTTTTCACTGTAACCCTTGATCCCCGAACCAATCAAGAACCTAGCTATCTTGGCCCCCACAGCCTTCTGTGGCAATGAATTGCATAGATTCACCACCCTCTGGCTGAAGAAATTCCTCTTCATCTCAGTTCTAAAGGGCCCTTTACTCCGAGACTGAGGGAACATCCACTCTATCCAGGCCTCTCAGTATTCTGAGAATTTCAATAGATCCCCCCTCATCCTTCTAAACTCCATCGAGTACAGTCCCAGAGTCCTCAGTCGCTCCTCATACGACAAGCTCTTCATTCCCAGGTTCATTCTTGTGAACCTCCTCTGGACCCTCACCAAGGCCAGCGCATCCTTCCTTAGACACGGGGCCCAAAACTTTAAATGTGGTCTGACCAGAGCTTTATAACGCCTCAGCAGTACATCCCTGCTTTTGTATTCGAGTCCTCTCAAAGTGAATGCTAACATTGCATTTGCCTTCGTAGCCACCAACTCAACCTGCAAGTTAACCTCAAGAGAATCCTGAACTAGGACTCCCAAGTGCCTTTACTCTTCCGATTTCTGAATTCTCTCCCCATTTTGAAAATAGTCTACACCTCTAGCCTTCCTACAAAACTCTGGTGCGGCCGCACTTGGAGGATTGTGTACAGTTCTGGTCACCGCATTATAGGAAGGATGTGGAAGCATTGGAAAGGGTGCAGAGGAGATTTACTAGGATGTTGCCTGGTATGGTGGGAAGGTCTTATGAGGAAAGGCTGAGGGACTTGAGGTTGTTTTCATTAGAGAGAAGAAGGTTAAGAGGTGACTTAATAGAGGCAACTTAATAGAGGCATACAAGATGATCAGAGGATTAGATCGGGTGGATAGTAAGAATCTTTTTCCTCGGATGATGATAGTTAGCATGAGGGGACATAGCTTTAAATTGAGGGGTGATAGATATAGGACAGATGTCAGAGTTGGTTCTTTACTCAGAGAGTAGTAAGGGCGTGGAATGCCCTGCCTGCAGCAGTAGCGGACTCGCCAACATTAAGGGCATTTAAATGGCCATTGGATAAACATATGGATGATATTGGAATAGTGTAGATTAGATGGGCTTTAGATTGGTTTCACTGGTTGGCGCAATATCGAGGGCCGAAGGGCCTGTACTGCGCTGTAATGCTCTATATTCTAAGTGCAAAACCTCACACTTTCCCACATTGTATTCCATCCGCCACTACTTTGCCCAATCTTGCCCAAGTTAAGTAAACAGGCAAAAGATTGGCAAATTGAGTATAATGTGGGAAAATGTGAAATTGTTCATTTTGGAAGGGAGAACAATTATTTAAATTATTATTTAAATGGAGAAAACCTGCAGAAAGCTGCAGCACAAAGGGACTTGATGGTACTTGTGCATGAAGCACAGAAAGCTAGCACTCAGGAGCAGCAGGTAATCAGGAAGGCTAATGGAATGTTGGCTCTTGTTGCAAGTGGGATGGGGTACAAGAGTCGGGAAGTCTTGCTGCAACTGTACAAGGTACTGGTGAGACCACATCTGGAGCACTGGGAGCAGTTTTGGTTCCCGTATTTAAGGAAAGATTTTATTTCATTGGAGGCAGTTCAGAGAAGGTTCACTTGGATGATCCCCGGTATGGAGGGATTGTCTTATGAGGAAAGGTTAAGCAGGTTGGGACTCTATTCATTGGAATTTAGAAGAGTGAGAGGTGATCTCGTTGAAACATATAGGATTCTTAAGGAGCTCTCACGGTAAATGCTGACTTGATGGGCCAAATGGCCTTTGGGAGAGTCTCAGACCAGAGGGCAGAGTCTCAGAATAAGGGGGCGCCAATTTAAGACTGAGATGAGGAGGAATTTCTTGAGAGAGTTGTGAGTCTTTGGATCTCCTTGCCACAGAGAACTGTGGGGGGGGGGGGCAAAGTCCTTGTGTATATTTCAGGCTGAGATAGATTTTTAATGAGTAAAGGAATCAAGGGTTACGGGAAAAGGGCAGGAAAGTGGACATGAGGAATGTCAGAGCAGCCAAGATCCTATCGAATGGAGGAACAGGCTCGAGGGGCCGAACGGTCTATTCCTGTTTCTTATTGAAGGAATTCAAGCTGATAAAAGATGGAAAGTAGGACGCCAGTCAAGATTGTGTTGATGTAACAAAGTCTTGCATTCGGTCCTGAAGAGGATTGAAGGGAACATTATAGACATATAATGATAGAATGATTTCAGCACAGAAGGAGACCATTTGGCTGGTCATGCCCATGCTAGCTCTATGGAAGAGCATCTCACCTCGTCCTCCTAGAACAATAGAATTATGGAATCCCTACAGTACAGAAAAAGGCCATTTGGCCCATTAAGTCTGCACTGATTCTCTGTATCTTACCTGAGCCCCATAACCCCACACATTTACCATGGGTAATCTACCGATTCTACACATCTTTGGACTGTGGGAGGAAACCAGAGCACCCGAAGGAGAATGTGCAAACTCCACACAGTCAGTCACCTAAGGCCGGAATTGAACCCCGGTCCTTGGCGCTGTGAGGCAGCAGTGCTAACCACTGTGCCACCGTGCCGCCCCTCCTCCCCTACCTTTTCCCCGTAGCCTATGTTTTCCCTTTGATTATCATTAAACTCCCTCTTAGATGCCCCGATTGAATCTGCCTCTACAACACTCTGAGGCAGCGCATTCCAGATTCCAAACTACTTGCTGTTTAAAAGGATTTTTCCTCATGTGTCCATTGCTACCTCGAAAACCTGTAAAAATCAAAGCTGTTTCAGGAACCGTACAGGGTGGAGTTTAAGAAATGGGTTAATGCTGTTTATTAATATTTTGCAGAGGGGAATGTCAAGTCAATATGTTAAACATTCATCACCTATTTTCATCGACGGTTACATTCTGGACTATATTAGTAGCTGTCAACAAGGTTTATCGTCTGACCTAGAAATAAGAATCACTTCACAGCATAGCTAAAATTAAATTGTACAAAAAAGTGTGGTTGCTGAGGGTGGGAGGGGAGAGCTGCGTTTGGTGTTTACGGTGATAGGGGGATTCTATTAAGCACAGTCTTTATTCAAGTCCATGGCAACTGCCCCATGTACCCTGGCGTGGGTTATCTGGACTCAGCTCTGGTTACAGAGTGGCAGCAAAGAGACCTCCACCAAACATGCGTGAAGACATAGAAACATAGAAAACAGATGCAGGAGTAGGCCATTCGGCCCTTTGAGTCTGCTACACCATTCAATATGATCATGGCTGATCATGCACTTTCAGTATCCCACTCCCGCTTTCTCTCCATATCCCTTGATCCCTTTAGCCACAAGGGCCACGTCCAGCTCCCTCTTGAACATATCTAACAAACTGGCCCCAACAGCTTTCTGTGGTAGAGAATTCCACAGGTTCACAACTCTCTGAGTGAAGAAGTTCTTTCTCATCTCAGTCCTGAATGGTTTACCCCTTATTCTTAGACTGTGACCCCTAGTTCTGGACTTCCCCAACATCGGGAACATTCTTCCCGCAACCAACCTGTCCAGTCCCATCAGGATTTTATATGTTTCGATGAGATCCCCTCTCATCCTTCTAAATTCCAGTGAGTACAAGCCCAGTTGACCCAATCTCTCTTCATACGGACAATCACAAACAAATCACCAATAACGTACATTTATACAACACATTTAAATAATGAAAGGTATTTCAGTGAAACATTTAATACAAAAATTGGACACCAAGTCACATTTTCTTGTATATTGATTGGGCGTTGCTGACAAGCTCAACACTCATTGCCCATCCCTAATTGCCCCTTGAGAAGGTGAGGGTGAGCTGCCTTCTTGAACTGCTGCGGTCCCTAAGGTGTAGGTACACCCACAGTGCTGCTAGGGAGGAAGTTCCAGGATTTTGATCCAACGTCAGTTGACCAAGTTTTTTTGTTAATTAGAGTCACAAGTAGGCTTACATTAACACTGCAATGAAGTTACTGTGAAAATCCCCTAGTTGCCACACTCCAGCGCCTGTTCGGGTACACTGAGGGAGAATTTAGCACGGCCAATGCACCTAACCAGCACATCTTTCAGACTGTGGGAGGAAACCGGAGCACCCGGAGGAAACCCAAGCAGACACGGGGAGAACGTGCAGACTCCACACAGACAGTGACCCAAGCCGGGAATCAAATCCGGGTCCCTGGCGCTGTGAGGCAGCAGTGTTAACCACAGTGCTACCGTGTCACCCTGTCACATGTGCTATGCAGTTCAGTGTCAAATTTTTCCTGATATTTTTTAAAACTCTCTTATGGAATGCTGGTCAGGCCCAGCATTTATTGCCCATCCCTAATCGCCCCTTCAGAAGGTGGTGCTGAGCCACCTTCTTGAACCCGCTGCAATCCCTGAAGTGTAGATGCACCCACAGTGCTGTTAGGGAGGAAGTTCCAGGATTTTGACCCAGCGACAGTGAAGGAACGGTGATTTATTTCCAAGTCAGGATGGTGTGATGCTTGGTGGTGGTGTTGCCATGTATCTGCTGTCCTTGTCCTTCTAGGTAGAGATATTAAGGAGATGTTGTAGAAGACCAAAAGCTGGATGAAAGACGTAGGTTTTAATGCCTGTCTTAAAGGAAGATAGCGAGGTAGAGAGAGGGAGGAGTCCAGTGCTTAGGGTCTAGGTGACTGAAGGCACAGATGGAGTGATTGAAATTTGGGATGCTCAGGAGGCCAGAGTTAGAGGAGCACAGAGAGCTGTGGGACCTGAGGGGGGTGCGGCCACGGAGGGATTTGAAACAAGGATGAGAATTCCAATATTGAGGTTTTTCTGGACTGGGAGCCAGTGTAGATCAACAAGCACAGGGGTAAGACCATAAGGTATAGGAGCAGAATTAGGCTATTTGGCCCATCGGGTCTGCTCTGCCATTCAATTATGGGTGATAGGGACTTGGCGCTGGTTAAGACATGGGCCAAGGATTAGGTAAGGTAAATTTACAGAATGTTTACAGGTGAATGGGGTGAAAATAGAACTTCAACAGGTGTTACCAGACAACAGTGGCACAGTGGTTAGCACTGCTGTCTCAGCACCAGGGTCCCTGGTTCAATTCCAGCCTCGGTGACTGTCAGTGTGGAGTTTGCACATTCTCCCCATATGGGTTTCCTCCGGGTGCTCCGGTTTCCTCCCACATTATGCGGGTTATGTTGATTGGCTATGCTAAATTGACCCCGAGTGTCAGGGGGATTAGCTGGGTAATTACATGGGGTTATGGGGATAGGGCCTGGATGAAAATTGTTGTCAGTGCAGGCTCGATGGGCTGAATGGCCTTCTTCTGCACTGTAAGGATTCTATGATTCTCGATGAGGTGTCTAATGGTTGGCTGATCTGTGACCTCCAAGACAGCGACCCCTTCTCACCCAATATTCCCAGCAGTCGAACTTCAAATCCCTCACCACCATTGCAAGAGCAGGGGGTTTGCCAACTTGGACATGGCTGACAGCAAGCTCGGAGTGCGACTGTAGTTAACCACAGAGCAAGCAGTGGGGAGGCCAGCATTGCTGTTTGAAGTGGGTTTGTAGAGCGATAGCTGCATTGTGTCAATTAATAGCTGCCGGAAGCCCAGAGGGACGCGTGTCATCGGGACCTGGGCAAATATAGCAGCAGGAAGGGAGTCACCGGGGAGGTCAACACTTCCAAATCAATCACTGAAGATTCCACTTACCCCAGGAGGTTCTGTGGGTGCCTCCCAGCTGCGTGGCACCATCCCAGGTACTGATGGAAAAGTGAAAGGGATCAGACTGTGCGCCTCTGAGCTACCCAGCCTGTACATGAGCAGTCCACCTTGTGAGGGTGACTGTCTGGCATTAGAACATATGCAAACTGTGAGCTCCCCAAATACGTCTGTCTGTCTGTCTGTCTGTCTGTCTGGGTCTCTGCGCGTTCTTTGAATACATTCCCTTATCCCCCTACAGCTGAAATCTTTGAATAGATTGAATCTGATAGGGGTAAAGTCAAACACTTGGAAAAGCATAGCAATGGTATGAAACGTTTATTTAAACTAATTTCTCCCAGCCCTGCTCACCTCCCCACTATCCAATCATTTTACAGTGACTTAAAATAAAAACATGAAACAGATGTTCGGGATTTTGTTTCATGGTTGAGCGTGAAACAGGTCCATCATCTCACCAACGCGTCTTTCAATTACCTTTGGCCAGATATATAACATCTGGGACAGAGTGTGTTCTTTCCATTAACAATACCATCGCTGGGTAACGGCACTCAACTCCATTTGAAATGTTAAGTGAACCAGCCAGTAACTTTTACCACTATTTAACCAGTATG
The DNA here is from genome assembly GCF_964213995.1 of Mustelus asterias. Classification (NCBI taxonomy): domain Eukaryota; kingdom Metazoa; phylum Chordata; class Chondrichthyes; order Carcharhiniformes; family Triakidae; genus Mustelus; species Mustelus asterias. Next base: position 5,748,476 of record NC_135807.1, read on the forward strand.
GTTGGGAGGGGAACTTTGGTTGGCAATTCTGTCCCTGTCCAGTGGTGGAGAGGCAAATTTACAGTTCACCGCCCCTCCCACCATTACCCTCACTCATTGACCTCAATTCCCCCTCACAGCCTTCTTCCCTCACCACGCCCCCGCCCCCCCACATTCTCCCAATCTCACTCGCCTCACTCGCCTGGAGTCTGCAAGGCAGCCTCATAGAGTCATAGAATCCCTACAGTGCGGAAAGAGGCCATTTGGCCCATCGAGCCTGTACCAATCACAATCCCACCTATCCCCATAACCCCATGCATTTACCCTAGCAATTCCACATGACACTAAAGGGCAATTTAGCACGGCCAATCAACCTAACCCGCATGTCTTTGGAGTGTGGGAGGAAACCAAAGCACCCGGAGGAAACCCACGTAGACACGGGGAGAACGTGCAAACTCCAGACAGACAGTGACCCCCAAGCCGGGAATCGAGCCCAGGCCCCTGGTGCTGGGAGGCAGCAGTGCTAACCACTGTGCCACCGTGCTTCCTGCCTCTCCCGTCATTCCCTCATGGCTAAGGCCTGAGTCGGGGCCTCGTGCCTCGCTGTCTCTGGCCTGCTCTCGGCCCTCGGTCAAGCTGCCTGCTCACCTGGCCTGCTGCTCCCCTGGGTGCCTGACCTCACCTTGTAGTTGCTTTCAGCGCCTCACACCTGGCTGTTGCTGCCCTGCCTTGGGTTGAGTTGCAAGCTCGGTTGCCTTTGGCAATTTGGGGGAACCTCAGCAGCCTCTGCCTCTCCCTCCTCGCCTAGCCGCCTCCCTCCGTTCCTCACGCACCTGTGAGCTTCAAGTTAACTGTTGGTACAGTTTGGACCAGTGTTTTCCTGCTCTTTCACACTCACCAATCAATGTCTGATTTCAATCATTTGCATTTGTTGAGCAAATGCAGGGTAATCAGGCTCTGATTGGATGCCCAGTGCATCGGCCGGTTCCTCCCTCTCCATTGGTGGAGACTCTGTGCCCAGGTACAGGGTGTTTCATTGTAAATGTGCCCCTGGGTTGCACTGTTGCCACAGAGTCGACCAATGGCCAATGCCAGTGGCCACTTTTGTGAGCCATAGAGCTTCCAAAGGGTTGTTCCTCCCACTTCCATGCCAGAGCCAGCTTTCACAAGGCATTCTTCCCATGCGCCAACTACCCCCCCCCCCCCCCCCCCCCCCCCACACCCACCCCAACCCCTTGTTTGGACAGAATGCCCCAGAAGCCAGGATGTTGCCTGGGCTGGAATGTTTCAGTATGAAGAGAGGCTGGCTAGGCTGGGGCTGTTTTCCAAAGAACAGAGAAGGCTGAGGGGGGACCCGATCGAGGTGTACACAATTATGAGGGACATTGATAGAGTAGATGGGAAGAAACTTTTCCCCTGAGTAGAAGGGTAAATAACCTGGGGGATAGATTTAAGGTAAGGGGCAGGAGATTTAAGAAGGAATGTGAGGAAAAACATTTCCACCCACAGGATGGTGGCAAATTCCACAGATTCACTACAAAGAACAAAGAACAGTACAGCACAGGAAACAGGCCCTTCGGCCCTCCAAGCCTGTGCCGCTCCTTGGTCCAACTAGACCAATCGTTTGTATCCCTCCATTCCCAGGCTGCTCATGTGACTATCCAGGTAAGTCTTAAACGATGTCAGCGTGCCTGCCTCCACCACCTTACTTGGCAGCGCATTCCAGGCCCCCACCACCCTCTGTGTAAAAAACGTCCCTCTGATGTCTGAGTTATACTTCGCCCCTCTCAGCTTGAGCCCGTGACCCCTCGTGATCGTCACCTCCGACCTGGGAAAAAGCTTCCCACTGTTCACCCTATCTATACCCTTCATAATCTTGTATACCTCTATTAGATCTCCCCTCATTCTCCGTCTTTCCAAGGAGAACAACCCCAGTTTCCTCAATCTCTCCTCATAGCTAAGACCCTCCATACCAGGCAACATCCTAGTAAACCTTCTCTGCACTCTCTCCAATGCCTCCACGTCCTTCTGGTAGTGTGGCGACCAGAACTGGACGCAGTACCCCAAATGTGGCCTAACCAGCGTTCTATACAGCTGCATCATCAGACTCCAGCTTTTATACTCTATACCCCATCCTATAAAGGCAAGCATACCATATGCCTTCTTCACCACCTTCTCCACCTGTGTTGCCACCTTCAAGGATTTGTGGACTTGCACACCTAGGTCCCTCTGTGTTTCTATACTCTTGATGACTCTGCCATTTATTGTATAACTCCTCCCTACATTATTTCTTCCAAAATGCATCACTTCGCATTTATCCGGATTAAACTCCATCTGCCACCTCTCCGCCCAATTTTCCAGCCTATCTATATCCTGCTGTATTGCCCGACAATGCTCTTCGCTATCCGCAATTCCAGCCATCTTCGTGTCATCCGCAAACTTGCTGATTACACCAGTTACACCTTCTTCCAAATCATTTATATATATCACAAATAGCAGAGGTCCCAGTACAGAGCCCTGCGGAACACCACTGGTCACAGACCTCCAGCCGGAAAAAGACCCTTCGACCATTACCCTCTGTCTCCTATGGCCAAGCCAGTTCTCCACCCATCTAGCCACTTCTCCTTGTATCCCATGAGCCTTAACCTTCTTAACCAACCTGCCATGTGGGACTTTGTCAAATGCCTTACTGAAATCCATATAGACGACATCCACGGCCCTTCCTTCATCAACCGTTTTTGTCACTTCCTCAAAAAACTCCACCAAATTTGTACAGCACGATCTCCCTCTTACAAAACCATGCTGTCTGTCACTAATGAGATTGTTCCGTTCTAAATGCACATACATCCTGTCTCTAAGAATCCTCTCCAACAACTTCCCTACCACGGACGTCAAGCTCACCGGCCTATAATTTCCTGGGTTATCCCTGCTACCTTCTGAGAAAAGAAATTCCTCCTCATCTCTGTGTTAAATGGGTGACCCCTCACTCTGAGATGATGCCCTCTGGTCCAAGACTCTCCCACAAGGGGAAACAACCTCTCAGCATCGACCCTGTCGAGCCCCCTGAGAATCTGCTATGTCTCAATAAGGTCGCCTCTCATTCTCCTAAACTCCAATGAGTACAGACCCAACCTACTCAACCTCTCCTCATAAGAAAATCCCTTCATACCCGGGATCAGCTTACTGAACCTTCTCTGCCTCCAATGCCCATATATCTTCCTGGCAACAGATTAGCGACCTGTTCCAGGAATAATTAGCTCCAGAAACATACAAAATGTGACCTATGCACCATCGGGTATGGAAAGGTTGAGGGAAAGAGAGACTTCGAAGAGGAGCAGTGGAGATCTTCCTGTTGTGCCGGTCAATACTGGTCCTTCATTCACATCAGGTTATTATCACATTGCTGTTTGTGGGAACTTGCTGATGGCTGTGGTTGTGGAGAGTCAGTCATCTCAGCTCCAGGACATCTCTGCAGGACTCCCTCAGGGTAGTGTCCAACCATCTTCAGCTGCTTCATCAATGACCTTCCCTCAGTCATAAGTTCAGAAGTGGGGATGTTCGTCAATGATTGCACAATGTTCAGCACCATTCAGATACTCCTCAGATACTGAAACAGTCCATGTTCAAATGCAAAAAAACCTGGACAATATCCAGGCTTGGGCTGACAAGTGGGAAGTAACATTCGTGCCACACAAATGCCAGGCAATGACCATCACCAATAAGAGACACTCTAACCACCGTCCCTTGACATTCAATGGTGTTACCATCACTGAATCCCCCACTGTCAACATCCTTGGGGTTACCATTGACCAGAAACTCAACTGGACTCACCACATAAACACACTGGCTACAAGAGCAGGTCAGAGGCTAGGAATACTGCGGCGAGTAACTCACCTCCTGACTCCCCAGAGCCTATCCACCATTTACAAGGCACAAGTCAGGAGTGTGATGGAAAACTCCCCACTTGCCTGGATGGTGCAGCCCCAACAACATTCAAGAAGCTCAACACCATCCAGGACAAAGCAGTCCACTTGATTGGCACCACATCTACAAACATCCAATCCCTCCACCACCGACGCTCAGTAGCAGCAGTGTGTACTATCTACAAGGTGCACTGCAGCAATTCACCAAAGACCCTTAGACAGCACCTTCCAAACCCACGACCCCTTCCATCTAGAAGGACAAGAGCAGCAGATACGTGGGAACACCACCACCTGCAAGTTCCCCTCCAAGCCACTCACCATCCTGACTTGGAAATATATCGCCGTTCCTTCGCAGTCACTGGGTCAAAATCCCGGAATTTCCTCCCTAACAGCATTGTGGGTCAACCCACAGCACATGGATTGCAGCGATTCAAGAAGGCAGCTCACCACCACCTTCTCAAGGGGCAACTAGGGATGGGCAATAAATGCTGGCCAGCCAGCGACGCCCATGTCCCACGGATGAATAAAATAAAATTGGCTGCCGGGTTTCCTGCGTTACAACCGTGACTACATTCCAGGAATACTTCATTGACCGTAAAGCTCTTTGAGGAAGTCTTGAGGCAATGAAAGGTGATATTCATAAACATGAGTTAATTATTGCAAGTAACAGATTAGGGAAAAAGGAAAAGAACAGGGTGGAGTTTAGAAGAATGAGAAGTGATTTGATTGAAATGTATAAAATCCTGCGGGGATTTTATAGGGTGGATATGGGTACACGGTTCCACTTGTGTGAGAAACTACAAGCAGAGGACACAGTTTAAGAGGTTTGCCATTTAAAATGGAGATGAGGAAGTTTATTTTCCAAAGGATCATCAGGATCATTTTCAAAGGATCACAGGGTGGCACGGTGGTTAGCACTGCTGCCTCACAACGCCAAGGACCCCGGGTTCAATTCCCGGCTTGGATCACTGTCTTTGTGGAGTCTGTACGTTCTCCCCGTGTCTGCGTGGGTTTCCTCCGGGTGCTCCGGTTTCCTCCCATAGTACAAAGATGCGCTGGTTAGGTGGATTGGCCGTGCTCAATTGCCCCAAGATGTACTGGGATGTGTAGGTTAGAGGGATTAGTGGGGTAAATATGTGGGGTTACGGGATAAGGCCTAGGTGGGATTGTTGTCGGTGCAGACGCGATGGGCTGAATGGCCTTCTGCACTGTAGGGATTCTATGGATCTCCGAACATCACTTCGTGGCTCACGTTACGCAGATAGCTTCGAGGGGAGGATTTGAGGCACGTCACCCCATCAAAGGGGGTGCAGTCAATGGGAGCATGGAGAGTGGCACGGTGGCACAGTGGTTGGCACTGCTGCCTCACAGCGCCAGAGACCCGGGTTCGATTCCCGGCTTGGGTCACTGTCTGTGCCGAGTCTGCACATTCTCCCCTTGTCTGCATGGGTTTCCTCCGGGTGCTCCAGTTTCCTTCCACAGTCTGAAAGATGCACTGGTTAGATGCATTGGCCATGCTAAATTCTCCCTCAGTGTACCCGACCAGGCGCTGGAGTGTGGCGACTCGGGGATTTTCACAGTAACTTCATTGCAGTGTTAATTTCATAGAATAGAATCCCTACAGTACAGAAAGAGGCCATTCGGCCCATCGAGTCTGCACCGACCTCAATCCCACCCAGGCCCTACCCCCATATCCCGCACCTAACCCGCACATCTTTGGACTGTAATGTAATATAATGTAAGCCTTACTTGTGATACTAATAAATAAATAATAAATAAGGAGTAATGGTTCCAGCAGCATACTTTGGGAGAACAGACAATCCCCATCTAGATCCTGACCTCTCAACAAAACAGCCAGTACTTGTGAGGGCTTCAAAGGAGAACCTGACCCAATAACAGTCAAGGGGAGCATTAAAATAACACTCCGTGATACATCAGGGTAGACTTAATTTTGGCGTGTAATTAGTGTCTTGAGCTTGAACATTCACATAGTGAGCCATTGAACCAAATCACTGAGCTCAGGGGTTAGTATCGCGCTGGTCTTGGAGTGGGCATTCAGTTATGACTCTTAAGTTGTTCAAAGGGTCAACGAGGGAGAGCTGGATACCACCAGTTGAAACCTGTCTATCGCCGCTGCTAACTTCTGTCTTTCGTCTGTACAAGAGGTGGCTGGATATAGCACTCGGGGCGAATGGGGTCAAAGGTTATGGGGAGAAAGCAGGATTAGGCTATTGAGTTGGATGATCAGCCATGATCGTGATGAATGGCGGAACAGGCTTGAAGGGCTGAATGGCCTCCTCCTGCTCCTATCTTCTACATTTCTATGTTTCTGTGGACCTCTGTACCTCTCCACATCATACCTCTGTGGTAACAGTCCCATTCCTTCATGAAAACCTGAACTGTTTTTCAGAGACCGTAACAGGTTCAGTACTTCATGAAGAGTCACTGGCAATGCTCCCATCAGAACCGTACTGCTTTACCCATGAAGAATGCAGCTTGAAACATGATCATTTGACAATACCATTGCTTTGCTCCTCAGAACGGACTGAATGACAGAATGTTTCAGCAGGAGGGGGTCCAAATGGGACAGACAAGACAAGGTAGAGAGTTGTGATTTGTGGGACATGGAGATCGAGGGTCACAGACTGGATCATAAATGTGTCCAGATCACCAACAACCTGTCCTGGTCCCCCCATGCCGACACTATAGTTAAGAAAGCTCACCAACACCTCTACTTTCTCGAAAACTAAGGAAATTTGGCATGTCAGCTACGACTCTCACCAAACTTTACAGATGCACCATAGAAATCATTCTTTCTGGTTGTATCACAGCTTGGTATGGCTCCTGCTCTGCCCAAGATCGCAAGAAACTACAAAAGGTCATGAATGTAGCCCAAACCATCACGCAAACCAGCCTCCCATCCATTGACTCTGTCTACACTTCCCGCTGCCTCGGAAAAGCAGCCAGCATAATTAAGGACCCCACACACCCTGGACATTCTCTCTTCCACCTTCTTCCGTTGGGAAAAATATACAAAAGTCTGAGGTCATGTCCCAACTGACTCAAGAACAGCTTCTTCCCTGCTGCTGTCAGACTTTTGAATGGACCTACCTCGCACTAAGTTGATCTTTCTCTACACCCTAGCTATGACTGTAACACTACATTTTGCACTCTCTCCTTTCCTTCTCTATGAACGGTATGTTTTGTCTGTATAGTGTGCAAGAAACAATACTTTTCACTGTATGTTAATACATGTGACAATTATAAATTAAACCAAATCAAATCAAATCAAAATCAATCAAATCATCAAATTAAAGTTGTGATCTTCCATCAATATGTTCCAATCAGTATAGTAGCCTCCAGTCTGTGATACTGATATCACGTATACAGGTAAATCTTGGGGGTCAGGGAGTTCGCTCCAAGATTTGATTTAACAGCACCGTGGCAACCAGAGATAGAAGCATAGTGGAGAAGGAGGCCATTCGGCCCATTGAGTCTGCATCGCTTCTCTGACAGAACATCTTATCCAGACCCATCCCCTCCACTTCATTCCCATCACCCCACACATTTAACATGGCCAATCCGCCTAACCTGCACATCTTTGGACTGTGGGAGGAAACCGAAGCACTCGGAAGAAACCCACGCAGACACGGGGAGAATAAAGAACAAAAGAACAAAGAACAATACAGCACAGGAACAGGCCCTTCGGCCCTCCAAGCCCGCGCCGCTCCCCGGTCCAGGATTGAATCCTGAATCCAGGATCCCCGCCCAATTTTCCAGCCTATCTACATACCAATATCCTATCCACCGAGCGGTCCCTCACAGCTACGATGCTTTGTTCATTACAACCTATTAACTCACCCCCACCCCCCCCATTCCAGACCATGTGATCTCCAGGGAGAGGCGAAAACCCAGAGTGAAAAACCCCAGGGCCAATATGGGGAAAAAAAAAATCTGGGAAATTCCTCTCCGACCCCCTGAGGCGATCGAAACGAGTCCAGGAGATCACAATGGCCCTGATCGGAAAATGCTTCCCAACCCTAGTCATTTCCACTTCCACGAACACCATATGAATTCCCTGCCCCCGAGACAGGTTCCCAACTATCCGCAGTCTCGCTCTGTACTGGCACCAGCAAGATGATCATAGAATGAAGCCTTGAAACGAGAAACAAGGAACAATTAGCCCGCGCCGCTCCCTGGTCCAAACTAGACCACTCTTTTGTATCCCTCCATTCCCACTTCGTTCGTATAGCTGTCTAGATAAGTCTTAAACGTTCCCAGTGTGTCCGCCTCCACCACCTTGCCCGGCAACACATTCCAGGCCCCCACGACCCTCTGTGTGAAATATGTCCTTCTGATATCTGTGTTAAACCTCCCCCCCTTCACCTTGAACCTATGACCCCTCGTGAACGTCACCACCGACCCGGGGAAAAGCTTCCCACCGTTCACCCTATCTATGCCTTTCATAATTTTATACACCTCTATTAAGTCTCCCCTCATCCTCCGTCTTTCCAAGGAGAACAACCCCAGTTTCCCCAATCTCTCCTCATAACCAAGCCCCTCCATACCAGGCAACATCCTGGTAAACCTCCTCTGTACTCTCTCCAAAGCCTCCACGTCCTTCTGGTAGTGTGGCGACCAGAACTGGACGCAGTATTCCAAATGCGGCCGAACCAACGTTCTATACATCTGCAACATCAGACCCCAACTCTTATACTCTATGCCCCGTCCTATAAAGGCAAGCATGCCATATGCCTTCTTCACCACCTTCTCCACCTGTGACGTCACCTTCAAAGATCTGTGGACTTGCACACCCAGGTCCCTCTGCGTCTCTACACCCTTTATGGTTCTTCCATTTATCGTGTAGCTCCTCCCTACATTATTCCCACCAAAATGCATCACTTCGCATTTATCAGGATTGAACTCCATCTGCCATTTCCTTGCCCAAATTTCCAGCCTATCTATAACGGGGAGAACGTGCAAACTCCGCACAGTCACCCAATGCCTGAATTGACCCCGGGTCCCAGACACTGTGAGGCAGCAGTGCTAACCATTGTGCCATAGTGCCGAACTTCAGACAATTCTGAAGGGTTCTTGTGATCATTCATCCTTTATTTCTACTGAGATTGGGCATAAAGCCTCACCTCACAGCAAGTAACTCTGCTCCCAGGGCATCCATTGGGATTGTGGTGGGTGCTCCCGTCCCTTTCCCAGTGTTTTAGCTGAGGGTGACAGGGACCAGTCCTTAGTGCAAAGAAGTGTGAAGTGATGCGCTTGGGAGGAGGAGTAAGGAATGCAATATAAGTTAAAGGGTAGAATTCTGAAGGCGGTTCAAGGTTCATTTATACCTGGGATATAAATGTATCGTGTGATGATACTGTGCTATTTTAATGTATTTCATGTTTAAGGTGGGGCTGCTTTAAGAGGCAGTGTTTTGTCAAAAAAATCGCTTTGTCTGGGAAAACATGCAGCAGATGCTAAGAATGCAGGGTAATAATTGATTTTAACTAGGAATGTGTTACTTTGTAGAGTTAATGGACCTTTTGTTTATTTAGGTTCTCCTTGGATTTTAGACTGGGCATGCAGATTTATGCGAGTTTCTGATTAAGTTCATTGATAGGAATGGAATCATGTGGTTAATGGGAAGAGCTAAGCTTGCAGGAAAAATACAGTTTCATTTTCATTTTAAAAATAAAGAACAGTTACTGCCTGGACTGCCAAAAGAAACAGGTGTCTCTCTGTTTCACTCCTCATAGAATCATAGAATCCCTACAGTGCAGAAGGAGGCCATTCGGCCCATCGAGTCTGCACCAACCACAATCCCACCCAGGCCCTACCCCAACATATTTTACCCGCTAATCCCTCTAACCTACGCATTTTAGGAGTCTAAGGGGCAATTTTTAACCTGGCCAATCAACCTAACCCACACATCTTTGGACTGTGGGAGGAAACCGGAGCACCCGGAGGAAACCCACGCAGACACGAGGAGAATGTGCAAACTCCACACAGACAGTGACCCGAGTCGGGAATCGAACCCGGGACCCTGGAGCTGTGAAGCAGCAGTGCTAACCACTGTGCTACCGTGCCGCCACAGGTGTTCTGAAAGCTCAAGGACTGTTAGCCTAAGACAAACAAGTATGCCTGCTAACTAATTTTAAAGAGAGGTTTAAGTCAATAAGAGGAATATTGATAAATTGGAACTCAGAGCGATAGGTTTGCAGTTAAAAAATGTATCTAGTCCTATTTATATATTGTTCAATTGTTAAATTTTAAGCTAATTCATTTGTTATAATTAAACTGTATGTTAAATAAAGTTAGTTTTGATAAAAGCTTCTCAGTGTGTCAGTAGGATCTGGATTGAAACATTCAATCCTCATATTAATGCCAAAAATACTGGCCCAGACAAGTGATGCACACATCCCATGAATCATAGAATCCCAACAGTGCAGAAGAGGTCATTTGGCCCATCGAGTCTGTACCAACTCTCTGGCAGAGTATCTTACCCAGGCTCTGGGGAAGTTGCTAGAGTCTATTATCAAGGATTTCATAACTCGGCATTTGGAAGGCAGTAGTATAATCAGACAAAGTCAGCATGGATTTACAAAAGGGAAATCATGCTTGATGAATCTATTGGAATTTTTTAAGGATGTAACTAGTAGAGTTGACTGAAGAGAAGCAATGAATGTAGTTGATTTAGACTTTCCGAAGGCTTTCGGCAAGGTCTCACATAATTGACTACGATGTACGGTTAAAGCACATGGGATTACAGGTAATGTCTTGAGATGGGTGGTTAGCAGATAGGAAGCAGAGTTGGCATAAATGGGTCTTTTTCTGATTGGCAGTCAGTGGCTAGTGGGGTTCCGCAGGGATCTGTGCTAGGACTCCAACTGTTCACATTACTTATTAACAATTTGGAAGAGGGAACTGAATGTATTATCTCCAAATTTGCAGTTGATATGAAGTTGGGTGGGAGGGTGAGCTGTGAGGAGGATGCAGAGATGCTTCAGCGTGATTTGGACAGGCTGAATGTGTGAGTATCTGCATGGCAGATGCAGCATAATGTGGATAAATGTGACATTATCCATTTTGGTAGAAATAATAGGAAGACAGATTATTACTTGAATGGGTGTAAATTGAGAAAGGTGGATACTCAGTGAGACCTTAGTGTCCTTGTGCATCAGTCGCTGAAAGTAAGCGTGCAGGTACAGCAGGCAGTAAAGAAGGCAAATGGAATGTTGGCCTCCATAATGAGAGGATTTGAGTATAGGGATAGGGATGTTTTGCTGCAATTGTATAGGACTTTGGTGAGGCCACACCTGGAGTATTGTGTGCAGTTTTGGTCTCCTTATCTGAGGAAGGATGTCCTTGCTATAGAGGGAGCACAGCGAAGGTTTACCAGGCTGATTCCTGGGATGGCAGGTCTGTCATATGAGGAGAGATTGAGTCAGTTAGGATTATATTCACTGGAGTTTCGAAGAGTGAGAGGAGATCTCAAAGAAAATTATACAATTCTAACAGGGTTAGACAGGGTAGATTCAGAAAGAATGTTCCCAATGGCGGGGGAGTCCAGAACTAGGGTTCATAGCTTGAGGCTAAGAGGTAAGAACATAAGAACATAAGAAATATGAGCAGGAGTAGGCCACCTAGCCCCTCGAGCCTGCCCCGCCATTCAATAAGATCATGGCTGATCTGAAGTGGATCAGTTCCACTTACCCGCCTGATCCCTATAACCCCTAATTCCCTTACCGATCAGGAATCCATCAATCCGTGATTTAAACATATTCAACGAGGGAGCCTCCACCACTTCAGTGGGCAGAGAATTCCAGAGATTTACCACCCTCTTAGAACTGAGGTGAGGAGAAATTTCTTCACCCAGAAGAAGAAGCTTCCTGGCAGGGTGGGCACAGGAGAGTGAAACACTGGTGTGGCCTCTGAGGGTGTCCGGTTTTGGGCACCACACTTCAAGAAGGATGTGAAAGGTGTGGAGAGGGTGCAGGGGAGGGTTACATCATGAATGCTTTCCAGAGATGAGCAACTGCATTTACGCGGAGAGATTGGAGACTCAGGGGTGGTTCCACTCGCAGGCGAGAAGGTCGAGAGGAGATCTGTTAGAAGGTTTGCAAAATCATGAGGGGTCTGGACAGAGTAGATAGGGGGAAACGGTTCCCATTGGTGGAAGGTTCGGGAAGCAGAGGGCACCAATTTACAGCAATTGGTGAAAGAGGCAATGGTGACATGAAGAGAGACATTTTCTCACAGCGAGCGGTTCGGAATTGGAATGCATTGCCTGAGAGTGTGGAGAAGGCAGCTTCAACTGAGGCTTTGAAACGAGAGCAGGATATTAATCTGAAGAGAAAGGAATTCAAGAGTTTTGTGAAAACGATGGGAGAATAGGACGAGCGGCACGGTAGCACAGTGGTTAGCACTGCTGCTTCACAGCTCCAGGGACCTGGGTTCCATTCCCGGCTTGGGTCACTGTCTGTGTGGAGTTTGCACATTCTCCTCGTGTCTGCGTGGGTTTCCTCCGGGTGCTCCGGTTTCCTCCCACAGTCCAAAGATGTGCGGGTTAGGTTGATTGGCCATACTAAAATTGCCCCTTAGTGTCTTGGGATGCGTAGGTTAGAGGGATTAGTGGGTAAATATGTAGGGATATAGGAGATAGTGACCACAATTCGGTGTCTTTTGTTATTGCAATGGAGAGGGATAGGGCCGTACGGCAGGGCAAGGTTTACAATTGGGGGAGAGGTAATTATGATGCGATTAGGCAAGAATTAGGGGGCATAAGTTGGGATCAGAAACTGTCAGGGAAAGGAACTAATGAAAAGTGGAACTTTTTCAAGGAACAAATACTGGATGTCCTTGATAGGTATGTCCCTGTCAGGCAGGGAGGAAATGGCCGAGTGAGGGAACCATGGTTCACGAAAGAGGTGGAATGTCTTGTGAAAAGGAAGAAAGAAGCTTATGTAGGGATGAGGCAACAAGGTTCAGATGGCTCGATTGAGGGTTACAAGTTAGCAAGGAATGAGCTGAAAAAGGGGCTTAGGAGAGCTAGGAGGGGACACGAGAAGTCCTTGGCGGGTCGGATCAAGGAAAACCCAAAGAACAAAGAACAAAGAACAGTACAGCACAGGAAACAGGCCCTTCGGCCCTCCAAGCCTGTGCCGCTCCTTGGTCCAACTAGACCAATCGTTTGTATCCCTCCATTCCCAGGCTGCTCATGTGACTATCCAGGTAAGTCTTAAACAATGTCAGCGTGCCTGCCTCCACCACCCTACTTGGCAGCGCATTCCAAGCCCCCACCACCCTCTGTGTAAAAAACGTCCCTCTGATGTCTGAGTTATACTTCGCCCCTCTCAGCTTGAGCCTGTGACCCCTCGTGATCGTCACCTCCGACCTGGGAAAAAGCTTCCCACTGTTCACCCTATCTATACCCTTCATAATCTTGTATACCTCTATTAGATCTCCCCTCATTCTCCGTCTTTCCAAGGAGAACAACCCCAGTCTACCCAATCTCTCCTCATAGCTAAGACCCTCCATACCAGGCAACATCCTGGTAAACCTTCTCTGCACTCTCTCCAATGCCTCCACATCCTTCTGGTAGTGCGGCGACCAGAACTGGACGCAGTACTCCAAATGTGGCCTAACCAGCGTTCTATACAGCTGCATCATCAGACTCCAGCTTTTATACTCTATACCCCGTCCTATAAAGGCAAGCATACCATATGCCTTCTTCACCACCTTCTCCACCTGTGTTGCCACCTTCAAGGATTTGTGGACTTGCACACCTAGGTCCCTCTGTGTTTCTATACTCCTGATGACTCTGCCATTTATTGTATAACTCCTCCCTACATTATTTCTTCCAAAATGCATCATTTCACATTTATCCAGATTAAACTCCATCTGCCACCTCTCCGCCCAATTTTCCAGCCTATCTATATCCTGCTGTATTGCCCGACAATGCTCTTCGCTATCCGCAATTCCAGCCATCTTCGTGTCATCCGCAAACTTGCTGATTACACCAGTTACACCTTCTTCCAAATCATTTATATACATCACAAATAGCAGAGGTCCCAGTACAGTGCCCTGCGGAACACCACTGGTCACAGACCTCCAGCCGGAAAAAGACCCTTCAACCACTACCCTCTGTCTCCTATGGCCAAGCCAGTTCTCCACCCATCTAGCCACTTCTCCTTGTATCCCATGAGCCTTAACCTTAACCTTAAACCCCAAGGCTTTTTACTCTTATGTGAGGAATAAAAGAATGACCAGGGTGAGGTTAGGGCCGGTCAAGGACCGTAGTGGGAACTTGTGTATGGAGTCAGTAGAGATAGGCGAGGTGATGAATGAATACTTTTCTTCAGTATTCACCAAGGAGAGGGGCCATGTTTTTGAGGAAGAGAAGGTGTTACAGGCTAATAGGCTGGAGGAAATAGATGTTCGGAGGGAGGATGTCCTGGCAGTTTTGAATAAACTGAAGGTCGATAAGTCCCCTGGGCCTGATGAAATGTATCCTAGGATTCTTTGGGAGGCAAGGGATGAGATTGCAGAGCCTTTGGCTTTGATCTTTGGGTCCTCGTTGTCCACGGGGATGGTGCCAGAAGACTGGAGAATGGCGAATGTTGTTCCTCTGTTTAAGAAAGGGAATAGAAATGACCCTGGTAATTATAGACCGGTTAGTCTTACTTCGGTGGTTGGTAAATTGATGGAAAAGGCCTATAGTGTGTTAGCTTTTATTAACAGGGGGTTGGAGTTTAAGAGCCGTGGGGCTATGCTGCAACTGTACAGGACCTTGGTGAGACCACATTTGGAGTATTGTGTGCAGTTCTGGTCACCTCACTATAGGAAGGATGTGGAAGCGCTGGAAAGAGTGCAGAGGAGATTTACCAGGATGCTACCTGGTTTGGAGGGTAGGTCTTATGAGGAAAGGTTGCGGGAGCTAGGGCTGTTCTCTCTGGAGCGGAGGAGGCTGAGGGGAGACTTAATAGAGGTTTATAAAATGATGAAGGGGATAGATAGAGTGAACGTTCAAAGACTATTTCCTCGGGTGGATGGAGCTATTACAAGGGGGCATAACTATAGGGTTCGTGGTGGGAGATACAGGAAGGATATCAGAGGTAGGTTCTTTACGCAGAGAGTGGTTGGGGTGTGGAATGGACTGCCTGCAGTGATAGTGGAGTCAGACACTTTAGGAACATTTAAGCGGTTATTGGATAGGCACATGGAGCACACCAGGATGATAGGGAGTGGGATAGCTTGATCTTGGTTTCAGATAAAGCTCGGCACAACATCGTGGGCTGAAGGGCCTGTTCTGTGCTGTACTGTTCTATGTTCTATGATATGGGGGTAGGGCCAGGGTGGGATTGTGGTCGGTGCAGACTCGATGGGCCGAATGGCCTCCTTCTGTGCTGTAGGGTTTCTAAGTCTTTCTAAGTCTTTCTAAATTGCTCTTGCAGAGAGCTGGCAGAGGTGCGATGGGCTAAATGGCCTCTTTCTGGCCTGTGACATTCCATGATACAATGATTCTGTGATTTGAAATCGATAAGGATAACAAAAAACAAACTCCAGTGGCGGCACTGAGGGAGCGCCGCACTGTCAGAGGGTCAGTACTGAGGGAGCACCGCACTGTCAGAGGGTCAGTGCTGATGGAGTGCCGCACTGTCAGAGGGTCAGTACTGAGGGAGTGCTGCACTGTCAGAGGGTCAGTGCTGAGGGAGCGCCGCACTGTCAGAGGGTCAGTACTGAGGGAGCACCGCACTGTCAGAGGGTCAGTACTGAGGGAATGCCGCACTGTCAGAGGGTCAGTGCTGAGGTAGTGCCGCACTGTCAGAGGGTCAGTACTGAGGGAGTGCCGCACTGTCAGAGGGTCAGTACTGAGGGAGTGCTGCACTGTCAGAGGGTCAGTGCTGAGGTAGTGCCGCACTGTCAGAGGGTCAGTACTGAGGGAGCACCGCACTGTCAGAGGGTCAGTGCTGATGGAGTGCCGCACTGTCAGAGGGTCAGTACTGAGGGAGTGCTGCACTGTCAGAGGGTCAGTGCTGAGGGAGTGCCGCACTGTCGGAGGGTCAGTACTGAGGGAGCACCGCACTGTCGGAGGGTCTGTTCTGAGGGAGTGCTGCACTGTCAGAGGGTCAGTCCTGAGGGAGTGCTCTACTGTCAGAGGGTCAGTACTGAGGGCGGGCCGCACTGTCGGAGGGTCTGTTCTGAGGGAGTGCTGCACTGTCAGAGGGTCAGTACTGAGGGAGTGCCGCACTGCCAGAGGGTCAGTACTGAGGGAGGGCCGCACTGTCGGAGGGTCTGTTCTGAGGGAGTGCTGCACTGTCAGAGGGTTAGTACTGACGGAGTGCTGCCCTGTCAGAGGGTCAAATCTGAGGGAGTGCCGCACTGTCAGAGGGTCAGTACTGAGGGAGTGCTGCACTGTCAGAGGGTCAGTACTGAGGGAGTGCTGCACTGTCAGAGGGTCAGTACTGAGGGGGTGCCACACTGTCAGAGGGTCAGTACTGAGGGAGTGCCACACTGTCAGAGGATCAGTGGTGGATGAGGGGAGGTGTGGTGGAAGAGGGGGGGCGTGTGGGGTGATGGTCGGTGGGGAAGGAGTGGGTTCTCCCAGCAGAAGATATTTGTCAGGTACCCGGAGGATTTTGAATGTTGTGACATTTTATTTATTTGTAAAGCGGTGAAAGAATGTGAGCAAGTCCAGCACTGACTGCAATTCATCGCAAAGCGACAGAAAGAATGTGCAGAACGCAGATGGTTTCATGGTCTGCTCTTTTCACAGGAACATGTCTCGCAGCTGGTGGGTGTGATTTTTAACTTTGAGCGTTATTCATTCCTGGTTAGGTGTGGCAACTATTCTCCCGATTGCCTTTGAGCCATAGCTGGGGGAGGGAGAGGAGAGAGAGAGAGTATCTATCCAACTCATTAACCCTTATACTGCCAGCATGTACAAGAGACATGTTAGTGAGGAGGTAAGTGTCGAGTGCCCGATGGCTCTCAACTTGAGATCGGTGGGGGGGAAGGGGGGGATTCACTGCCACTCTGCCTGAGATCAGTGAGAGGGGAAGGGGGGGGTCCGCTGCCACTCTCCCTGAGATCAGTGAGGGGGGAAGGGGGGGGTCCGCTGCCACTCTGCCTGAGATCAGTGAGGGGGGAAGGGGGAGTCCGCTGCCACTCTGCCTGAGATCAGTGAGGGGGAAGGGGGGGATTCACTGCCACTCTGCCTGAGATCAGTGAGGGGGAAGGGGGGGCCCGCTGCCACTCTGCCTGAGATCAGTGGTGGGGAAGTGTGGAGGGGCCTGCGATCAGTCTGGGTGGTGGGGTGTGGGGGGATAATGGGGTCAGTAATGTTGTGGGGGTGGGGCAATGTCTGTGGGGTCCAGGGGGAGGCATTATCCGGCCCGGGAGAGATGTGGCAGGGAGCAGCATGCTATTAGTTTTTCTCTGCGTGTGCGGAGTTGGAGGCACCGATCGGAGCTGCAGGGTTTCGGGTGAGTTAAGCCCCGCCCACAGGCTTCTGCAGCGCGATTCGGAATCGCTGATATGTTTCCAGGCAGTGTGTCTGGGGGCGCCTGAGAGCGGGTCTAAAAGTCGGATCTAAAACACTCCCAACTTCAAGTCCGCCCAGCATTTAGAATCATAATGTAAAATAGGGCCCATTGGGTGGCTTTTCCCAGTGCTTAGCCGAGTGACACAAGGCCATGCAGCTTTGAATTTCTTGCTGAGATAGGTGAGTTAAACCAGGGTAGAATAATGCAATTATACAGCACAGAGAGTGGCCATTCAGCCCATCAGGTCTATGCTGGCTTTTGGCTTTTCAGTCGTCCTACTCTACCTGCCCCTTCCCAATAGCCTTGTAAACCTTTTTGCTTCAACTAATCATCCAACTCGTTTTTGGAAGTTCCTATTGAATCTGCTTCCACTGTCCCTTCAGGCAGCATCTTCGAGATCATGCTACATACTGAATAGATATCCTATGGCAGCACGGGGGCACAGTGGTTAGCACTGCTGCCTCACAGCGCCAGGGACCCGGGTTCAATTCCCGGCTCGGGTCACTGTCTGTGCGGAGTCTGCACCTTCTCCCCGTGTCAACAAAGAACAAAGAACAAAGAACAAAGAACAACACAGCACAGGAACAGGCCCTTCGGCCCTCCAAGCCCGTGCCGCTCCCCGGTCCAGGATTGAATCCTGAATCCAGGATCCCCGCCCAATTTTCCAGCCTATCTACATACCAATATCCTATCCACCGAGCGGTCCCTCACAGCTACGATGCTTTGTTCATCACAACCTATTAACTCACCCCCACCCCCCCATTCCAGACCATGTGATCTCCAGGGAGAGGCGAAAACCCAGAGTGAAAAACCCCAGGGCCAATATGGGGAAAAAAAAAAATCTGGGAAATTCCTCTCCGACCCCCTGAGGCGATCGAAACGAGTCCAGGAGATCACACTGGCCCTGATCGGACAATGCTTCCCAACCCTAGTCATTTCCACTTCCACGAACACCATGTGAATTCCCTGCCCCCGAGACAGGTTCCCAACTATCCGCAGTCTCGCTCTGTACTGGCACCAGCAAGATGATCATAGAATGAAGCCATGAAACGAGAAACAAGGAACAATTAGCCCGCGCCGCTCCCTGGTCCAAACTAGACCACTCTTTTGTATCCCTCCATTCCCACTCCGTTCATATAGCTGTCTAGATAAGTCTTAAATGTTCCCAGTGTGTCCGCCTCCACCACCTTGCCCGGCAACACATTCCAGGCCCCCACGACCCTCTGTGTGAAATATGTCCTTCTGATATCTGTGTTAAACCTCCCCCCCTTCACCTTGAACCTATGACCCCTCGTGAACGTCACCACCGACCCGGGGAAAAGCTTCCCACCGTTCACCCTATCTATGCCTTTCATAATTTTATACAC
Organism: Mustelus asterias; assembly: GCF_964213995.1. Lineage (NCBI taxonomy): Eukaryota > Metazoa > Chordata > Chondrichthyes > Carcharhiniformes > Triakidae > Mustelus > Mustelus asterias. Next base: position 5,767,289 of record NC_135807.1, read on the forward strand.
CTCTATTAAGTCTCCCCTCATCCTCCGTCTTTCCAAGGAGAACAACCCCAGTTTCCCCAATCTCTCCTCATAACCAAGCCCCTCCATACCAGGCAACATCTTGGTAAACCTCCTCTGTACTCTCTCCAAAGCCTCCACGTCCTTCTGGTAGTGTGGCGACCAGAACTGGACGCAGTATTCCAAATGCGGCCGAACCAACGTTCTATACATCTGCAACATCAGACCCCAACTTTTATACTCTATGCCCCGTCCTATAAAGGCAAGCATGCCATATGCCTTCTTCACCACCTTCTCCACCTGTGACGTCACCTTCAAAGATCTGTGGACTTGCACACCCAGGTCCCTCTGCGTCTCTACACCCTTTATGGTTCTTCCATTTATCGTGTAGCTCCTCCCTACATTATTCCCACCAAAATGCATCACTTCGCATTTATCAGGATTGAACTCCATCTGCCATTTCCTTGCCCAAATTTCCAGCCTATCTATATCCTTCTGTAGCCTCTGACAATGTTCCTCACTATCTGCAAGTCCTGCCAGTTTTGTGTCGTCCGCAAACTTACTGATCACCCCAGTTACTCCTTCTTCCAGATCATTTATATAAATCACAAACAGCAGAGGTCCCAATACAGAGCCCTGCGGTACACCACTAGTCACAGGCCTCCAGCCGGAAAAAGACCCTTCCACTACCACCCTCTGTCTTCTATGACCAAGCCAGTTCTCCACCCATCTAGCCACCTCCCCCTTTATCCCATGGGATCCAACCTTTTTCACTAGCCTACCATGAGGGACTTTGTCAAACGCTTTACTAAAGTCCATATAGACAACATCCACGGCCCTTCCTTCGTCAACCATTTTGGTCACTTCTTCAAAAAACACCACCAGGTTAGTGAGGCATGACCTCCCTCTCACAAAACCATGTTGACTATCGTTAATGAGTTTATTCCTTTCTAAATGCGCATACATCCTATCTTTAAGAATCTTCTCCAACAACTTCCCCACCACGGACGTCAAGCTCACCGGCCTATAATTACCCGGGTTATCCTTCCTACCCTTCTTAAATAACGGGACCACATTGGCTATCCTCCAATCCTCTGGGACCTCACCTGTGTCCAGTGACGAGACAAAGATTTGCGTCAGAGGCCCAACGATTTCACCTCTCGTCTCCCTGAGCAGCCTTGGATAGATTCCATCAGGCCCTGGGGATGTGTCAGTCTTTATATTCTCTAACAAACCTAACACTTCCTCCTTTGTAATGGAGATTTTCTCCAACGGTTCAACACTCCCCTCCGAGACACTCCCAGTCAACACATCCCTCTCCTTTGTGAATACCGACGCAAAGTATTCATTTAGGATCTCCCCTACCTCTTTGGGCTCCAAGCATAAGTCCCCACTTTTGTCCTTGAGAGGTCCGATTTTTTCCCTAACAACCCTTTTGTTTCTAACGTATGAATAAAATGCCTTGGGATTCTCCTTAATCCTGTCTGCCAAGAAGTGTCTGCGTGCGTTTCCTCCGGGTGCTCCGGTTTCCTCTCACTGTCCAAAGATAAGTTTATTTATTAGTCACAAGTAGGCTTACATTAACATTGCAATGAAGTTACTGTGAAAATCCCCTAGTCGTCACTCTCTGGCGCCTGTTCGGGTACACTGAGGGAGAATTTAGCACGGCCAATGCACCTAACCAGCACGCCTTTCGGACTGTGGGAGGAAACTGGAGCACCCGGAGGAAACCCACGCAGACACGGGGAGAACATTCAGACTCCGCACAGACAGTGACCCAAGCCAGGAATCAAACCCGGGTCCCTGACGCTGTGCAGCAGCAGTGCTAACCACGTGCCACCGTGTGCAGGTCAGGTGGATTGGCGATGCTAAGTTGCCCCTTAGTGTCAGGGGATTAGCAGGGCAAATGCGTGGGTTTGGGGGATAGGGCCTGGGTGGGGTTGTGCTCGGTGCAGACTCAATGGGCTGACTGGCTTCATTCTGCACTGTAGGGATTCTATGGTCATAACAACTCGCTGAGTACAAAAAATGTTTCCTCACATTGCCCCTATTTCTTAAGTCAATTAGCTTAACTCTGTGAGTCTCCTGCCACTAAAATGGTTTCTCCCCATTCACTCATTCATAATTATAGGACCATAGAGTCCCTGCTGTACAGAAGGAGGCCATTTGGCCCATTAAATCTGCAGCGACTCTCCAACAGAGTGCCTTATCCACCTTAGCACACATATTTACCTCAATAATCCCCCTAACCCGCACATCTTTGGACACTAAGGGACAATTTAGCATGGCCTATCCACCTAACCTACACATCTTTGGACACTAAGGGACAGTTTAGCATGGCCAATCCACCTAACCTACACATCTTTGGACACTAAGGGACAATTTAGCATGGCCAATCCACCTAACCCGCACATCTTTGGACACTAAGGGACAATTTAGCATGGCCAATCCACCTAACCTACACACCTTTGGACACTAAGGGACAATTTAGCATGGCCAATCCACCTAACCCGCACATCTTTGTGGAATGTGGGAGGAAACTGGAGCACTCGGAGAAAACCCATGCAGACGTGGGGAGAACGTGCAAGCTCCACTCAGACAGTGACCCATGCCGGGAATTGAATCCGGGTCCTTGGCGCTATGAGGTAGCCATGCTAACCACTGTCCCACCGTGCTGCCCCATAATGTTGAAAGTCTCCATTAAATCCACCCGTAACCTTCGCTAACAAGACCAATCCCAGCTTCTCCAATCGCTCCACATAACTGAAGTATCTCAGCCTGGTGAATCTCCTCTACACATTCTCCAAGGCTGAAATAGACGTCTTGCAAAGTGGTCCAGGCTCATCGGTTTAGGATGGGGCAAAGTTGGCAAGGGTTCCCAACCACAGTGACTATTTGGTTTGCATTTTGGGAGTGCAGGTGTATGGATATGTGGCAAAGAGGAGATCGGGTTAAGGTACATTAAGGAGGGAGAAAGTTGCCAGGGTACTTTGTTCCAAGAGATGGTCACATCCCTGAGGCTAACATCATCTGATTTGGTCAATGTTTCAAGTTTAAGCTTATTTATTAGTGTCACAAGTAGGCTTACATTAACACTGCAATGAAGTTACTGTGAAAATCCCGTAGTTGCCACACTCCGGCGCCTGTTCGGGTACACTGAGGGAGAATTTAGCACGGCCAATGCACCTAACCAGCACGTCTTTGAACTGTGGGAGGGAACCAGAGCACCCCCGGAGGAAACCCACGCAGACACGGGGAGAACGTGCAGACTCCGCACAGACAGTGACCCAAGCCGGGAATTGAACCCGGGTCCCTGGCACTGTGAGGCAGCAGTGCCAACCACTGTGCCACCGTGCCGCCCCAATAGTCAGGGACAGGAGAGTGAGGCAGGTATGGAGATGGAGATCGAGAAGATGGAAGTGGAGGAGCCTCGGCTGCTGCAATTATCCAACAGGTTTGAGCTTCTTCCGGCTTGGATCCAGTGTGTCCCCCTGGTGACCATGAAGTGGATTCAGTTTGAAGTTGAACTGGTTTTTTTGGAGCGAATGAGGAACTGGATTAAGGGCTCGCTCTGTCCACTCTGCACACTGACTTTGTAACTCTGAGAAAGGAACAACATTTTCTTAAAAAAGAGCTTTGCAACTTGTGTGGATGTGAGTGAGGGCTGCAGACTGGCTGAGGAAACTGACCAAGGCATCATGATACAGGGAGCCACTAAAACACGGGGAGTTAACAGGGATGTAGTGGGAGGAAGGGACGGTACAGTCAGAGCATCATAGAATCACTACAGTGCAGAAGGACACCATTTGGCCCATCGAGTCTGCACCGTCAACAATCCCACCCAAGCCCTATTTCCATAACATAGAAACATGCAAAGAAGAAAGGAGCAGGAGGAGGCCATTCGGCCCTTCGAGCCTGCTCCGCCATTCATCACGATCATGGCTGATCATCCAACTCAATAGCCTAATCCTGCTTTCTCCCCATAACCTTTGATCCCATTCACCCCAAGTGCTATATCCAGCCGCCCCTTAAATATATTCAATGTTTTGGCATCAACTACTTCCTGTGGCAATGAATTCCACAGGCTCACCACTCTCTGGGTGAAGAAATGTCTCCTCATCTCCATCCTAAATGGTCTACCCGAATCCTCAGACTGTGACCCCTGGTTCTGGACTCCCCCACCATCGGGAACATCCTCCCTGCATCTACCCTGTCTAGTCCTGTTAGAATTTTATAAGTCTCTATGAGATCCCCCCTCATTCGTCTGAACTTCAGTGAAAACAATCCTAACCTAGTCAATCTCTCCTCGTACATCAGTCCCGCCATCCCCGGAATCAGCCTGGTAAACCTTCGCTGCACTCCCTCGAGAGCAAGAACATCCTTCCTCAGAAAAGGAGACTAAAACTGCACACAGTACTCTAGGTGTGGCCTCACCAGGGCCCTGTATAATTGCAACAACACACCCCTGCTCCTGTACTCGAAACCTCTCGCAATGAAGGCCAACATACCATTTGCCTTCTTTACCGCCTGCTGCACCTGCATGCTGACCTTCAGTGACTGGTGCACAAGGACACCCAGGTCCCGCTGCACACTCCCCTCTCCCAATTTACACCCATTCAGGTAATAATCTGCCGCCTTGTTTTTGCTTCCAAAGTGAATAATCTCACATTTATCCAAATTATACTGCATCTGCCATTGATTTGCCCACTCACCCAACCTGTCCAGATCATTCTGAAGGATCTCTGCATCCTCGTCACAGTTCACCCTCCCACCCAACTTGGTATCATCTGCAAACTTTGAGATGTTACATTTTGTTCCCTCGTCCAAATTATTAATATGATTAAAATGATTTACACTAGCTAGTTCCCCTGACACCAAGGGGCAATTTTAGCATGGCCAATCGACCTAACCAGCACATCTTTGGACTGTGGGAGGAAACCGGAGCACCCGGAGGAAACTAGTCAGAAGGAGAAACGCTGTTCTCTACAGCCATGAGCATGAGTCCAGATGACTGTCTCGCCTGCCCTGTGCCAGTGTTCGGCACATCTGCTGAGAGTTGAGGATGACCATGAAACCATTGTCGATTGCCGGAAAAACCCATCTGGTTCACTAATGTCCTTTAGGGAAGGAAATCTGCCGTCCTTACCCGGTCTGGCCTACATGTGACTCCAGAGCCACAGCAATGTGGTTGACTCTCAACCACAAATGGGGAATGCTTAGGAAATCAGAAACACAAAGGGACTTGGGAATCCTTGTTCAAGATTCTCTTAAGGTTAACGTGCAGGTTCAGTCGGCAGTTAGGAAAACAAATGCAATGTTAGCATTCGTGTCGAGAGGGCTAGAATACAAGAGCAGGGATGTACTTCTGAGGGTGTATAAGGCTCTGGTCAGACCCCATTTGTGAGCAGTATTGTGAGCAGTTTTGGGCCCCATATCTAAGGAAAGATGCGTTGGCCTTGGAAAGGGTCCAGAGGAGGTTCACAAGAATGATCCCTGGAATGAAGAGCTTGTCGTATGAGGAATGGCTGAGGAATCTGGGTCTGTACTCGTTGGAGTTTCAAAGGATAGGGAGGATCTGATTGAAACTTACAGGATACTGCGAGGCCTGGATAGAGTGGACGTGGAGAGGATGTTTCCACTAGTAGAGAAAACTAGAACGAGAGGGCACAATCTCAGGGTAAAGGGACGCTCCTTTAAAACTGAGATGAGGAGGAATTTCTTTAGCCAGAGAGTGGTGAATCTGTGGAACTCTTTGCCACAGAAGGCTGTGGAGGCCGGGTCATTGAGTGTCTTTAAGACAGAGATAGATAGGTTCTTGATTGATAAGGGGATCAGGGGATATGGGGAAAAGGCGGGAAGATGGGCATGAGAAAAATATCAGCCATGATTGAATGGTGGAGCAGACTCGATGGGCCGAATGGTCTAATTCTGCTCCTATGTCTTATGGCTTCTGGAATGACCGGGTGAGACACTCAGTTCAAGGGCGACTAGGGATTGGCAAAAAGTGCTGGCCAGCCAGCGATGCCCATGTCCCACGAATGAGTAAAATAACCAGATTGGAGAGGATTGGGAAGTGGAGGATCCAGTCGCCGTGGGGGAAGTGGTGTTGTGATGGTGTTTACCTGAACCACAGTGGATGCAGTGTTCTGGCAAGTTATGTGACTAGAGCGGTAGAGGGAGCTTTGAATTAAAGGGTGGGGAGGACAGATCGTGTGAGAGGAGGTGTAATAAGCTGAGGGAAACAGTGAAGCAGCCTTGTGATTTTAAACAAAGAACAAAGAAAATTACAGCACAGGAACAGGCCCTTCGGCCCTCCAAGCCTGCACCGACCATGCTGCCCGACTGAGCTAAAACCCCCTACCCTTCCGGGGACCATATCCCTCTATTCCCATCCTATTCGTGTATTTGTCAAGACGCCCCTTAAAAGTCACTATTGTATCCGCTTCCATTACCTCCCCTGGCAACGAGTTCCAGGCACCCACCACCCTCTGTGTAAAAAACTTGCCTCGTACATCTCCTTTAAACCTTGTCCCTCACACCTTAAACCTGTGCCCCCCTAGTAATTGACTCTTCCACCCTGGGAAAACGCTTCTTTATTAATCAAGATACAAGAATGCGGAAAGAAGGCCATATCAAAGGTTACTGCACAAGGTAAGATTACATGCTGTAGGGGGTAACATATTAGTTACCTCCTGGATAAAGGATTGGTTAGCTAACAGGAAGTAGAGAGTGGGGATAAGTGAGTCTCTTCTGGGTTGGTTAACTGTAACTAGTGAGTGCCACAGGGAACAGCCTCAACTACTTACACTCAGCATGAATGGTTTGAATGAAGGGACTGGACGTACGGTAGCTAAACCTGCCGATGACAACAGGATAGGTGGGAGAGTCAGTTGTCGAGAGGAGGTAGAGAGGTTGCAGAGGGATAAAGGTAGGTTAGAGTGGGTGGGAAAAAAAACTGGCAGATTGAAATGTGGGAAAATGTGAACTTATCCACTTTGGCAGGAAGGATAGAAAAACAGTTTATAATGCAAATGAAGAGAGATTACAGAACCCTTGAGGTAGAAAGGGATCTGGGTGTTCCGGAACATTAATCACAGAAAGGTACAGGATGCAGCTACAGCATGTGGTTAGGAAGACAAATGTAACCACAGAATTAAAGCGTATCTTATCCACCAACTGAAACAGTCACTCCCTCCACCACCGACACACAGTGGCAGCCCGTGTGTGCCACCTGCAACAAACACTGCAGCAACTCACCAAGGCTCCTTCTACAGCACCTTCCAAACCAGCTAGAAAGACAAGGGCAGCAAATCCCTGGGAACACCGCCACCTGGAGGTTCCCCTCCAAGTCGCGCACCATCCTGACTTAAGTTAAAAGCAAATTACTGCGGATGCTGGGATCTGAAATCAAAAGAGAAAAACGCTGGAAAATCTCAGCCGGTCTGGCAGCATCTGTAAGGAGAGAAAAGAGCTGACGCTTCGAGTTCAGACGAAGCTTTGACAAAGGGTCATCAGGACTGGAAAGGTCAGCTCTTTTCTCTCCTTACAGATGCTGACTTAAGTTTATTTATTTATTAGTGTCACAAGTAGGCTTACATTAACACTGCAATGAAGTTACTGTGAAAATCCCCTATCGCCACGCTGAGGGAGAATTTAGCACGGCCAATGCACTTAACCAGCACGTCTTTCAGACTGTGGGAGGAAACTGGAGCACCTGGAGGAAACCCACGCAGACACGGGGAGAACGTGCAGATTCCACACAGACAGTGACCCAAGCCGGAAATCGAACCCGGGCCCCTGGAGCTGTGAGGCTGCAGTGCTAACCACTGTGCCCCACCGTGCCACCCAACTGACTTGGAAATATATCGGCCATTCCCTCACTGTCGCGGGGTCAAAATCCTGGAACCCCCTCCCTAACAGCACTGTGGGTGTACCTACGCCACGTGGGCTGCAGCAGGTTCAAGAAGGCGGCTCAGCACCACCTTCTCAAGGGGCAATTAGGGATGGGAAGTAAATACACCCTTATCGTGAGAATGAACCAAAGAGAAAGTTGATATTGTTGTTATTCGCTGTAGCTTAAAGAGCAATTTCTCTGAGTCAGTCATTCTTTTGTAGATTTCCAGATGAATTAATTATGGATTTTTTTTACAGCTGACATGACCATTTCAATGATTTATTTACCTTAATGCTCCTGAATAGGCTGAAACAAGACAGGTTGTAAAACACAGTCCAATCTTAGATAGGTTAACAGGCTTTCTGCCAACAGGCTTTCTGCAGTGGAGCCAGCAGCAAGATGCGGGCTAAAGTTACCGAAACTTCACCTGGAAGTATTAAGAACTTTCGCACCAAAATAACGATAAGCCGCACTTTACTTAGCGAAGTGTCTCTGTGCGATAGAGCGGGTAAGAAATAGAGTAACACACCGCCATGTGGTGGCAGTACGTACTGCAGGTGGACAAGCAGCCCAACACAAGTGATCATCACCGGGTGCGTGGGGACAATTGCATCGCGACAGCTCGCAGGCGAAGATCTTGTTTTTCAGCTCCTGTGGGGCTTTGCACCCCTATCACCCTGGTCACGGCACGGTGGCGCAGTGGTTAGCACTGCTGCTTCACAACTCTAAGCCCCTTCTTCACCTGAAGAAGGGGCTTAGAGCTCCGAAAGCTTGTGAGGCTTTTGCTACCAAATAAACCTGTTGGACTTTAACCTGGTGTTGTTAAACTTCTTACTGTGTTCACCCCAGTCCAACGCCGGCATCTCCACATCACAACACCAGGGACCTCAGGTTCGATTCCCAGCCTTGGGTCACTGTCTGTGTGGAGTGTGCATGTTCTCCCCGTGTCTGCGTGGGTTTTCTCCGGGTGCTCCGGTTCTCTCCCACAGTCCGAAAGATGTGCTGATGAGGTGTATTGGCCATGCTAAACACTCCCGCAGTGTACCCGAATAGGCACCGGTGTGTGGCGACTAGGAGATTTTCACAGTGACTTCATTGCAGTGTTAATGTAGGCCTACTTGTGAGACTAATAAAATAAATAAACATCTACGCCCCCAAAAGCAGGGCACAAAACCCAACCATCGTGTTCTGAGTTTTACAAACTCCAGTTTGTTGAGTATTCTGATTATTGCAAACAGCTGCCACGGCACAGTGGCACAGTGGTTAGCACTGCTGCCTCACAGCTCCAGGGACCCGGGTTCAATTCCCGGCTTGGGTCACTGTCTGCCCGGAGTCTGCACATTCTCCCCGTGTCTGTGTGGGTTTCCTCTGGGTGCTCCAGTTTCCTCCCACACTCCAAAAGATGTGCGGGTTAGGTGGATCGGCCGTGCTAAATTGCACCTTAGTGTCAGAGGGACCAGCTAGGGTAAGTGCGTGGGGTTATAGGGATAGGATTGTAGTCAGTATAGACTCCATGGGCCAAATGGCCTCCTTTTGCACTGTAGGATTCTATGAGCTTTAGGGATGTGTAGTTTGAGATGATCCGGCCACCAATCTCCGGGACGTACGGCCTAAGTAGCTGGCATCACACGGGCACTGAAATTCATTAACAACATCGCTCTGTTGTGTGGGAAGCTTGGTACAAGCACCGTTTGTGTTACCGCTGCCTGGTAGCTGTGTGAGACGGCCGGCTTCAAATGTTTTAGATACTTTACCCTTCCCGGGTAATTTGATGCAGACTGGGCAGTTTTTAATTCTGAAGAAGCAGTTGTAGTTCCATGCCTGAGTTTGTCCAGTATACGGTGAGCAAGGAACAGGCAGCCAATAACCCGTAGGATAGAAACATACAGGATTCGTAAGGGGTTTGACAGGGTGAATGCTGAGAGGATGTTTCCCCTCAAGGGAGAGTCTAGGGCCAGAGGGCAGAGTCTCAGAATAAAGGGGCACCAATTTAAGACTGAGGAGGAATTTCTTCTCTCAGGGGGCTGTGAATCTTTGGAACTCCCTGCTCACAGAGAGCTGTGGGGGGCAGAGACATTGTGTATATTTAAGGCTGAGATAGATTTTTGCTCAGTAAGGGAATCGAGGGTTACGGGGAAAGGGCAGGAAAGTGGACACAAGGGATGTCGGATCAACCATGATCCTATCGACTAGAGGAACAGGCTCGAGGGGCCGAATGGCCTACCCCGTTCCTATTTGTTCCGGTCTCATAAGATAACTTGAAGGTTTGTTGTGACTCTGTCCATCACTCAAACCAGCCTCCCGTTCATAGAGAAGGAAAGGAGAGAGTGCAGAATGTAGTGTTACAGTCATAGCTAGGGTGGAGAGAAAGATCAACTTAATATGAGGTAGATCCATTCAAGAGTCTGACGGCAGCAGGGAAGAAGCTGTTCTTGAGTGGGTTGGTACGTGATCTCAGATTTTTGTATCTTTTTCCCGACGGAAGAAGGTGGAAGAGAGAATGTCCGGGGTGCGTGGGGTCCTTAATTATGCTGGCTGCTTTTCCGAGGCAGCGGGAAGTGTAGACAGAGTCGATGGATGGGAGGCTGGTTTGCGTAATGGGACTGGGCTTCGTTCACGACCCTTTTGTAGTTTCTTGCGGTCTTGGGCAGAGCAGGAGCCATACCAAGCTGTGATACAACCAGAAAGAATGCTTTCTATGGTGCATCTGTAAAAGTTGGTGAGAGTCGTAGCTGACATGCCAAATTTCCTTCGTCTTTTGAGAAAGTAAACTGGAAATGGTTCACTAATGCCCTTTAGGGAAGGAAATCTGTTGTCCTTAAGGAGAGAAAAGAGCTGACGTTTCGAGTCCAGACGACCCTTTGTCAAAGGCAGAGAAAGTGGGAGATATTTATACTGCAGGGGGAGGGAATGAAAGACGAGTCATAGCCACAGAAACCAGGGGAAAGGCTGCTAATGGCAGCTCATAGAGAGAATAAAGGGTGTGAATGACCAAACGGCAGAGAAGCTGAAATCAGAGGGTAAACTGTGACAGATGAAGATGTGGGGGGGCGCGGGGAACGGATGGGACAGAGGTAACATTTAGTAAAGGAGCAGCAAAGGGGGAGAAAGGGTAAGGGGAGGGGGATAGGGTGGGGGGGAAGAAAAATGAAGAAAGACAATAAAGGTTTTTGTGGCTATGACTCATCTTCCATTCCCTCCCCCTGCAGTATAAATATCTCCCACTTTCTCTGCCTTTTAGCTTCGACAAAGGGTCATCGAGACTCGAAACGTCAGCTCTTTTCTCTCCTTACAGATGCTGCCAGACCCGCTGAGATTTTCCAGCGTTTTCTCTTCTGGTTTCAGATTCCAGCATCCGCAGTAATTTGCTTTTAATCTGTCGTCCTTACCCGGTCTGGACTGCATCTGACACCAGACCCACAGCGATGTGGTCGATTCTCAGCTGCCCTCCGAAATGACTGAGCGAGACGCTCAGTTCAAAGGGTAATTAGGGATGTGCAGGAAATACAATCTCAGCGATGCCCATGTCCCATGAATTAATTTAAAATAAATTCTGAGTTTCAGGCTGCAGTTATTGGATGGACAGACCAGTGCGTATTTTCTTTAAAGTTCAAGTTGGTTTATTTATTAGTGTCACAAGTAAGGCTTACATTAACACTGCAATGAAGTTACTGTGAAATTCCCCTAGTCGCCACACTCCGGCGCCTGTTTGGGTCAATGCACCCTAACCAGCACGTCTTTCAGACTGTGGGAGGAAACCCGAGCACCCGGAGAAAACCCACGCAGACACGGGGAGAACGTGCAAACTCCACACAGACAGTGATCCAAGCCGGGAATCGAACCCGGGTCCCTGGCTCTGTGAGGCAGCAGTGCTAACCACTGTACCACCGTGCCGCCCTATATACAGACAGGTGCTGGTGGCCATCTTGTGTTTGCAGGAGACACAGAGAAAAGGCGCAATGACAGCATTTAGAAGAAGAGCGAAGGAGTTGTCCTCAGTGGCCTTCCCTGCACTGTGGGTGGCACGGTGGCGCAGTGGTTAGCACCGCTGTCTCACAGCGCCAGGGACCCGGGTTCGATTCCCAGCTTGGGTCACTGTCTGTGCGGAGTTTGCACATTCTCCCCGTGTCTGCGTGGGTTTCCTCCAGATGCTCCGGTTTTCTCCCACAGTCCAAATGACATGCAGGTTAGGTTGATTGACCATGTTAAATTGCCCCTTAGTGTCAGGGGAATTAGCAGGGTAAATATGTGGGGTTACAGGAATAGGGTTTGGGTGATATTGTGGACAGTGCATGCTCGATGGGCCGAATGGCCTCCTTCTGCACTGTAGGGATTCTATGATTCTATGTTTCCACCATCAGAAAGATAGGGTAACCGGCCATGCCCACATTGCCGCCTGTGGGATCTTGCTGTGCGTAAATCGGCTGCTGCGCATTCCACATTATAATAGGGATGACACTTCAGAAGAGTTTCATTGGCTGTAAAGAACTTTGGGACATTCGGAGCTGTGGAAAATTAGGAAAAACGTAAATTTCTCAACCTTCAATCTGTGCCCCCCGATCACTGATCCTCTTTAAGAAGTCTCACAACACCAGGTTAGAGTCCAACAGGTTTATTTGGTAGCAAAAGCCACACAAGCTTTCGGAGCGCTGCTCCTTCGTCAGGTAAGTGGGAGTTCTGTCCACAAACAGGGCATGTAAAGACACAAACTGAGGTACTGACCCTCTTGCCAGTGGAAAGTGTTTCTCTTCATTTGCGCGATCAAAACCCTTCGTCCTTTGGAGGTGTGTTTTATTTATATTTTACTATTTTAACCTCTTTGGTTTGGAGTTTATAGAATCCAGGAATGTCACATTGCTGCAATGGTCACAACGTGTGGAACATTCCAAATTGTTATCAATGACTGCCCTCTGGTGGCGTGTTCACACTTTGCACCCGTACCCCGGTGAGAATGTGAGAGATCGATATGTCACATCGAATCTGCAGCACAGCATCAACCCCGATGAGTCTCTGCCAATGTCTGTGCTTCACATGAGCCTCCTGCAACCCTGACGCCGTCTCGCCCCCTCAATACCCCCTCTCCCTCTCTCCCCAGTCATCACAGGCTGAGCAGATATCCCTTCCTTAAAGTTAAAGTTTAGTTATTAGTGTCACAAGTAGGCTGACATTAACACTGCAATGAAGTTACTGTGAAAATCCCCTAGTCGCCAGACTCCGGCGCCTGTTCGGGTACACTGAGGGAGTGAGACACTGAGGGAGGGAGGCACTGAGGGAGGGAGGTCCTGAGGGAGTGAGGCACTGAGCGAGTGAGACACTGAGGGAGTGAGGCTCTGAGGGAGTGAGGCACTGAGGGAGGGAGGCACTGAGGGAGGGAGGTCCTGAGAGAGTGAGGCACTGAGCGAGTGAGACACTGAGGGAGTGAGGCTCTGAGGGAGTGAGGCACCGAGGGAGTGAGGCACTGAGGGAGTGAGGCACTGAGGGAGGGAGGTCCTGAGGGAGTGAGGCACTGAGCGAGTGAGACACTGAGGGAGTGAGGCTCTGAGGTAGTGAGGCACTGAGGGAGGGAGGCACTGAGGGAGTGAAGCACTGAGGGAGTGAGACACAGAGCGTGAGGCACTGAGTGAGTGAGGCACTGAGGGAGTGAGGCACTGAGGGAGTGAGGCTCTGAGGGAGTGAGGCTCTGAGGGAGTGAGGCATTGAGGGAGTGAGGCACGGAGGGAGTGAGGCTCCGAGGGAGTGAGGCACTGAGGGAGTGAGACACTGAGGGAGTGAAGCTCTGAGGGAGTGAGGCTGTGAGGGAGTGAGGCTCTGAGGGAGTGAGGCACTGATGGAGTGAGATACTGAGGGAGGGAGGCTCGGAGGGAGTGAGACACTGAGGGAGTGAGGCACTGAGGGAGGGAGGTCCTGAGGGAGTGACTCACTGGGGGAGTGAGACACTGAGGGAGTGAAGCTCTGAGGGAGTGAGGCTGTGAGGGAGTGGGGTACTGAGGGAGGGAGACACTGAGGGAGTGAGGTACTGAGGGAGTGAGGCACTGAGGGAGGGTGGCTCTGAGGGACTGAGGGAGTGAGGTACTGAGGGAGTGAGGCTCTGAGGGAGGGTGGCTCTGAGGGACTGAGGGAGTGAGGTACTGAGGGAGTGAGGCTCTGAGGGAGTGAGACACTGAGGGAGTGAGACACTGAGGTACTGAGGGACTGAGGGAGTGAGGGACTGAGGGAGTGAGGGACTGAGGGAGTGCTGCACTCTCGATCACAGGAACACTGTTTCCCTCAGTTGGCCTCAGTGTAGACAGTAATTATCTGACACATTTTCCCAATGCTGTTTCGGGAAGTTTACTGTTCACACAATAATTATTGTTCTTTCTTTCATTCCAATCGTGGTTACTCTACAGAAAGTGCTCCATTATCCGTATTTATAGCTTCCTCATAAATGAATGTATTTTATCTGGCTCAGTCACTCCCTGTGGTTACGAGTTCCTATGCCCCTATGTCTTGTGGTCTTATTCATGTATCTACCCAGATGCCTCTTGAACGTTGTTATAGAATCTGCTTCCACCACCTCCTCCAGATCGATCATTCTCTGGTGGGGAGGGGGAAGCAGATGGATCTCTGGTGGGGTTGGTGCGGGGGGGGGGGGGGGGGGGGGGGGGGACCAGGGGGGGTCTGCTGCCACTCTGTGGACGATCGGTGGCGGTGAAAGGGGGTAGGGGGTTGGGATCGGTCTGGGTAGCGGGAGTGGCCGTGGATAAGGCGGACAGTTATGTTGTGGGGGTGGGGCGATGTCTGTGGGGGCGATCGCTCCTGCTTTTTGCTCCCGAGCCACTTTATCCACTTTCTGCGGCTCGGGAGTGATGTGACTGGGGAGCGTTTTTCAATTTTTTCTCACTGCACACGCGCAGTTCAGAGCTCCAATCGGAGCGGCAGCGTTTCGGGTGCGCTAAGCCCCGCACACAGTGCGATTCAGACCCCCGATTTTGTTTCCAGGCTGAGTGCGTATGGGGGCGCCTGAGAACAGGTTTCCAAGTCGGATCTGAATTGCGCCCAGATTCAGCACTCAGAATCAAAATGGTAAAATCCGGCCCAATGTTTTATGGTCGTACCTGTGTGGGGATGTTCTGGGTCAGTATGATTGATACACACAAAAGGATCATTAACATCAGAACTTTTAGCGTAATTACCCAAATCCCACTGTCATCATAATTAAAATAAAGTCTTGTGTTTGTATAGCACCTTTCGTTTTTATAAAACCACAGGACATCTGAGACCACCTTAGTCAATGTTTGAATTGTTGTAAGTCAGGAAACATGGGAGCCAATGTGTGCACAGCAAGCTCCCACAAGTAACAATGTTGTACTGGTACGTAATTGGTTATTTTAATTAAATGAATTTAATCAGAACTTTCTTTTATTCATTCAAGGGACACACACATCATTGGCCCTTGTCAGTGAACTAAGAACAAAGAACAAAGAAAATTACAGCACAGGAACAGGCCCTTCGGCCCTCCAAGCCTGCACTGACCATGCTGCCCGACTTAACTAAAGCCCCCTACCCTTCCGGGGACCATATCCCTCTATTCCCATCCTATTCATGTATTTGTCAAGACGCCACTATCGTATCCGCTTCCATTACTTCCCCCGGCAGCGAGTTCCAGGCACCCACCACCCTCTGTGTAAATAACTTGCCTCGAACATCTCCTTTAAACCTTGCCCCTCGCACCTTAAACCTGTGCCCCCGAGTAATTGACTCTTCCACCCTGGGAAAAAGCTTCTGACTACCCACTGTTCTCAGTGCCCATCCCTAATTGTCCCTCGAGAAGGTGATGATGAGCTGCCTTCTTGAGCCGCTGCAGTCCATGTGGTGTAGGTACACCCACAGTGCTGTTAGGGAGCGAGTTCACAGAATCATAGAATTCCTACAGCGTAGAAGAGGCCATTCTGTCCATCAGGTCTGCACCGATTCGCTGACAGAGTGTCTTACCCAGGCCCTCTCCCCCATCCTACTCCTGTAATCTCACATTTCAAATCATTAATTCCCCCTAACCTGCACATCTTTGGACACTAAGGGGCAATTTAGCACGGCCAATCCACCTAACCTGCACATCTTTCAGATTGTGGGAGGAAACTGGAGCACCGGAGGAAACCCACGCAGACACGGGGAGAACGTGCAAACTCCACACAGACAGTGACCCAAGCCAGGAATCGAACCCGGGACCCTGGCACTGTAGGCAGCAGTGCTAACCACTGTGCCACCGTGCCACCCCAACAGGCAGTTCCAGGATTTTAACCCAGATTCACACGACACCAGGAAGAATTCACTGACTCTTCTTCATAGTAGTACACACGGGATCTTTTATTTCCAACACAGAGAGCAGATGGTGCCTTGGTTTGACATCTCATCAGAAAGATGGAAGACGGCGGCTCCATCACTGCGGCACTGCTTTGGACATCAGCCTAGAACGTTGTGCTCAAGGCCCAGACCAGGACTCGAACTGACAACTTTACGTAGAAACATAGAAAAACTACAGCACAAACAGGCCCTTCGGCCCACAAGTTGTGCCGAACACATCCCTACCTTCTAGACCTACCTATAACCCTCCATCCTATTAAGCTCCATGTACTCATCCAGGAGTCTCTTAAAAGACCCTATTGAGTTCGCCTCCACCACCACTGACGGCAGCCGATTCCACTCGCCCACCACCCTCTGTGTGAAAAACTTACCCCTAACATTTCCCCTGTACCTACCCCCCAGCACCTTAAACCTGTGTCCTCTCGTAGCAGACATTTCCACCCTGGGAAAAAGCCTCTGAGAGTCCACCCGATCTATGCCTCTCAACATCTTATACACCTCTATTAGGTCTCCTCTCATCCTTCGTCTCTCCAAGGAGAAAAGACCGAGCTCCCTCAGCCTATCCTCATAAGGCATGCCACTCAATCCAGGCAACATCCTTGTAAATCTCCTCTGCACCCTTTCAATCTTTTCCACATCCTTCCTGTAATGAGGCGACCAGAACTGAGCACAGTACTCCAAGTGGGGTCTGACGAGGGTCTTATAAAGATGCATCATTATCCCCGGACTCCTAAACTCAATCCCTCGATTGATAAAGGCCAGCACACCATACGCCTTCTTAACCACCTCCTCCACCTGCGGGGCCGATTTCAGAGTCCTATATGACTCAGAAGTGAGAACACGCGCCCCTGAGACACGGCTGACTCTAAGTTTGATCAACTATCTTCGCTTGTGCAACAATCATACTGACTGAGCCGTGTGTCAGGAGATAATGGTGGTGAAGACGGGGATCTGGTGGTATTCTCAGTGGATGAATAACCCAGAAGCTCTGAGGACCAGGGTTCAATTCTTAGCACAGTACCAGGTGGAATCTAAATCTGCAATATAAAGCTAGTCTCAGTGGTGGTGACCATGAAACTATTCATCAATTGTCGGTGGAACCCATCTGGTTTCTTTAGGGAAGGAAATCTACTGTCCTTACCCGCTCTGGCCTACATGTGACTCCAGAGCCACAGCAGTGTGGTTGGCGCTCAAAAGTCCTCTGAAATGGCCTAGCGATCCACTCAGTTAAATGGGTAATTAGGGATGGGACTGATATATGAGGAGAGATTGACTAGGTTAGGATTGTTTTCTCTGGAGTTCAGACAAATGAGGGGGCATCTCATAGAGACTTATGAAATTCTAACAGGACGAGACAGGGTAGATGCAGGGAGGATGTTCCCGATGGTAGCCATGATGTGGAAATGCCGGTGTTGGACTGGGGTGGGCACAGTAAGAAGTCCCACAACACCAGGTTAAAGTTCAACAGGTTTATTTGGAATCATGAGCTTTCGGAGCGCTGCTCCTTCATCAGCTATCTTCACTCATCTGATGAAGGAACAGCGTTCCAAAAGTTTGTGATACCGAATGAACCTGTTGGAATTTAACCTGGTGTTGTGAGATTTCTTACTCTTCTCGATGGTGGGGGAGTCCAGAACCAGGGATCACAGTCTGAGGATTCAGGGTAGACCATTTAGGATGGAATATAGTATTAATGGTTGGACTCTTGGCAGAGTGGAAGATCAGAAGGATCTTGGGGTCCGCGTTCATAGGACGCTCAAAGCAGCTGTGCAGGTTGAGGCTGTGGTTAAGAAGGCATATGGTGAACTGGCCTTCATCAATCGAGGAATTGAGTTTAGGAGTTGAGATAATGTTGCAGCTTTATAAGACCCTGGTCAGACCACACTTGGAGTACTGTGCTCAGTTCTGGTCACCACATTCCAGGAAGGATGTGGAAGCCATAGAAAGGGTGCAGAGGAGATTTACAAGGATGTTGCCTGGGTTGGGGAGCATGCCTTATGAGGATAGGTTGAGTGAGCTCGGCCTTTTCTCCTTGGAGAGACGAAGGATGAGGGGTGACCTGATAGAGGTGTATAAGATGTTGAGAGGTATTGATCGAGTGGACAGTCAGAGGCTTTTTCCCAGGGTTGAAATGGCTGCTACGAGAGGACACAGGTTTAAGGTGCTGGGGAGTAGGTACAGAGGAGATGTCAGGGGTAAGGTTTTCACTCAGAGGGTGGTGGGTGCGTGGAATGGGCTGCCAGCAATGGTGGTGGAGGCGGATTTGATAGGGTTTTTTAAGAGACTTTTAGATAAGTACATGGAACTTAGTAAGATAGAGGGTTATAGGGAAGCCTAGTAATCGCTAAGGTAGGGACATGTTCGGCACAACTTTGTGAGCTGAAGGGCCTGTATTGTGCTGTAGTTTTTCTATGTTTCTATGGAGGTGGGGAGACATTTCTTCACCCAAAGAGTGGTGAGCCTGTGGAATTCATTACCACAGGAAGTAGTTGATGCCAAAACATTGAATGTATTCAAGAGGCGGTTGGATATAGCACTTGGGGCGAATGGGATCAAAGGTTATGGGGAAAAAGCAGGATTAGGCTATTGAGTTGGACGATCAGCAATGATCGTGATGAATGGCGGAGCAGGTTCGAAGGGCCGAATGACCTCCTCCTGCTCCTATCTTCTATGTAAATGCAGGCCCAGCCAGTGACGCCCACGTCCCATGAAGGAATGTTAAGAAGCCTGCTTTATTTATGGATAAAACAACCTTTAATTCTCGACGTGTTCTGCAACATATAAAGATTTATGTACTTTTGACCTCCATTGATAATGTTGCCATTTAGTTTTGATTCTTTCCCTTGTACTTCCTACAGCAATGCATCATTAATCTAGCACACATCTTACAGGAAATTATAGTAAGTGGCTTTAATGTCACGGTTCCCTGGGGAGTTGGCACCATTCCTTCTCCTCCGATGAAACACTTTGAATGGTTAATTATAATAGCCCCACTGTCTAATGGCAGCTCTGCGAGGCAGCTACACATTTAGACTGATAAAGAATGGTGCAGGTGTCCTGGTTGCAAAGTGCCTGATTGCCATTAGGTCCGCTCAGTGAAAAGACATTTTCCAAAGCTTGCAATGTATGATTTATCATCTGCTTCAGCGACAGTGCTTTGGAACGGAACTGTTGTCTCCATGAATGGAGAACAGCCCGTGTTTGCATTAACTGTCCAGATCACCAACAACCTGTCCTGGTCCCTCCCCATGCTGACGCTACAATTAAGAAAGCCCCACCAAAGCCTCTACTTTCTCAGAAGACTAAGAAAATTTGGCATGTCCGCTACAACTAAGAACAAAGAACGGAGAAAATTACAGCACAGGAACAGGCCCTTCGGCCCTCCAAGCCCGCACCGACCATGCTGCCCGACTGAACTAAAACCCCCTACCCTTCCGGGGACCATATCCCTCTATTCCCATCCTATTCATGTATCTGTCCAGACGCCCCTTAAAGGTCACTATTGGAGCTGCTTCCACTACCTCTCCCGGCAGCGAGTTCCAGGCACCCACCACCCTCTGTGTAAAAAATCTGCCTCATACATCTCCCTTAAACCTTGCCCTTCGCACCTTAAACCTGTGCCCCCTAGTAGTTGACACTTCCACCCTGGGAAAAAGCTTCTGACTATCCACTCTGTCCATGCCCCTCATAGACTTCTATCAGGTCGCCCCTTAACCTCCGTCGTTCCAGTGAGAACAAACCAAGTTTCTCCAACCTCTCCTCATAGCTAATTCCCTCCATACCAGGCAACATCCTGGTAAATCATTTCTGTACCCTCTCCATAGCCTCCACATCTTTCTGGTAATGCGGCGACCGGAATTGAACACTATATTCCAAGTGTGGCCTAACTAAGGTTCTATAAACTCTCTACAACTTTCACAGATGCACCATAGAAAACATTCTTTCTGGTTGTATCACAGCTTGGTATGGCTCCTGCTCTGCCCAAGACCGCAAGAAACTACAAAAAGTCATGAATGTTGCCCAATCCATCACGCAAACCAGCCTCCCATCCATTGACAGCGTCTACACTTCCCGCTGCCTCAGCAAAGCAGCCAGAATAATTAAGGACCCCACACACCCCGGACATTCTCTCTTCCACCCTCTTCCGTCGGGAAAAAGATACAAAAGTCTGAGGTCATGTACCAACCGACTCAAGAACAGCTTCTTCCCTGCTGCTATCAGACTTTTGAATGGACCTACCTTATATTAAGTTCATTTTTCTCTACACGCTAGCTATGATTATAACACTACATTCTGCACCCTCTCTTTCTCCCCTGTGTACGCTATGAATGGTATGCCTTGTCTGTATAGCAGCAAGAAACATACTTTTCGCTCTA
Organism: Mustelus asterias; assembly: GCF_964213995.1. Classification (NCBI taxonomy): domain Eukaryota; kingdom Metazoa; phylum Chordata; class Chondrichthyes; order Carcharhiniformes; family Triakidae; genus Mustelus; species Mustelus asterias. Next base: position 5,787,899 of record NC_135807.1, read on the forward strand.
TCCCAGTACATGTGACAATAATAAATCAAATCGATCAGTTGAATTGAATTGAAAGTGTTTGACCCCAGGCACCCATCTGCCCTGTCAGGAGATGTGAAAGAACCAGTGTGACTACTGGTTCGAAGAAGAGCTCTCCCTGGTGTTCTGGACAATGCTTATCTCACTTAAACACAAAGATGATCTGCTCTTTACCATTGGGGAGACGGTGGTGTGGTGGTTATGTCACTAGGCCCAATAATCCAGAGGCCCAGGACACAAACTCAAATTACACCTTGTCAGTTAAACTAAATTAACAAAATGGAATTGAAATCTCCGTAACGGTGACCATGAAACTATCAACGATTGTCAGAAAAACCTATCTGGTTCACTAACGCCTTTCAGGGAAGGAAATCTGCCGTCCTTACCCGGTCTGGCCTACGCGTGACTCCAGACCCACAGCAATGTGGTTGACTCCTAACTGCCCTCTGAAACGGCCGAGCGAGACACTCAGTTCAGGGGAATTAGTTGTGGGCAACAAATGCTGGCCTTGCCAATGATGCTCACATGCCATGAAAGGATTAAACAAACACATTGCTGTTCATGGGATCTTGCTGTGTGCAAATTGGTGGCCAAGTTTCCTAGATTACAATAATGTTTAGACCTCAAAAAGTATGTCATTGGTTTTGGGAATGTCCGCCAATTACTTTATTTATTCAATAATTATGTTTTGCCACCTTCTTAAGGCCAATAAATCATAGGATCCGACAGTGCAGAAGGAGGCCATTCGGCCCTTCGAGTCTGCACCGACCTCAATCCCACCCAGGCCCTATCCCAAGAACCCCATGCATTTACCCCAGCTCATCCCCCTGACACAAGGGGCAATTTATCATGGCGAAACCACCTAACCCGCACATCTTTGGAGAGTGAGAGGAAACCAGAGCACCCGGAGGAAACCCACGCAGACTTGGGGAAAATGTGGAAACTCCACACAGACAGTGACCCAAGGCCAGGAATTGAACCCGGGTCCCTGGCACTGTGAGGCAGCAGTGCTAACCACTGTGCCACCCTACAAGTAAGACCATAAGACATAGGAGCAAATTAGGCCACTCAGCCCATCGAGTCTGCTCCGCCATTCAATCATGGCTGATATTTTTCTCATCCCCATTCTCCTGCCTTTTCCCCATAACCCTGATCCCCTTATTAATCAAGAACCTATCTATCTCTTGTCTTAAAGACACTCAATGACCTGGCCTCCACAGCCTTCTGCAGCAAAGAGTTCCACAGATTCACCCCCCTCCAGCTAAAGAAATTCCTCCTCATCTCTGTTTTAAAGGATCGTCCCTTTAGCCTGAGGTTGTGCCCTCTGGTTCTAGTTTTTCCTACTAGCGGAAACATCCTCTCCACGTCCACTCTATCCAGGCCTCGCAGTATCCTGTAAGTTTCAATAATTCTCATGTCCTGTGAATTAGTTAATCTGACTCAGCAGAAGGGGTGGCATGGTGGCACAGTGGTTAGCACTGCTGCCTCACAGCGCCAGGGACCTGTGTTCAATTCCTGGCTTGGGTGACTGTCTCTGTGGAGTTTGCATGTTCTCTCCGTGTCTGTGTGGGTTTCCTCCCACAGTCTGAAAGATATGCTGGTTAGGGTGCATTGGCCGTGCTAAATTCTCCCTCAGTGTACCTGAACAGGCGCCAGAGTGTGGGGACTAGGGGATTTTCGCAGTAACTTAATTGCAGTGTTAATGTGAGCCTACTTGTGACAGTAATAAATAAACTTTATTTTACAATCTTAGAGGGTGACATTATGATGATAGGTGCAGCAACTTGATTTGTATTCCCTTGCCTGGTGGAGTGCCGATCTGATTGATATGTTTTAAATGGTAACAGGATTTGATAACTTGGGTCAGAGAGAAGCCGTTTCCCTTGCTGGGGAAATCCAGGACAAGTGGACATATCCTTAAAATCAAAGCTAGGCAGTTCAGTAGTCATCACAGGAAGCTTGTCTTCACACAAAAGGTCGTGGAAATTGGCAAGCCTCTACCTCAGAATTTTAGTTGTGTAAGGAGTGGCACGGTGGCACAGTGGTTAGCGCTGCTGCCTCACAACGCCAGGGACCCGGGTTCGATTCCCAGCTTGGGTCACTGTCTGTGCGGAGTCTGCACTTTCTCCCCGTGTCTGCATGGGTTTCCTCTGGGTGCTCCGATTTCCTCCCACAGTCCAAAGATGTGTGGGTTAGTGTGCATTTGCCATGCTAAAATTGACCGGTAGTGTCCAAAGATGTGCAGGTTTGGGAGATTTAACAGCCTCCCATCCATTGACTCTGTCTACACTTCCTGCTGCCTCGGAAAAGCAGCCAGCATAATTAAGGACCCCACACACCCCGGACATTCTTTCTTCCTTCGGGAAAAAGATATAAAATTCTGAGGTCACGTACCAACTGACTCAAGAACAGCTTCTTCCCTGCTGCTGTCAGACTTTTGAATGGACCTACCTTGCATTATCTTTCTCTACACCCTGGCTATGACTGTAACACTACATTCTGCACTCTCTCGTTTCCTTCTCTATGAACGGTATGCTTTATCTGTCTAGCGCGCAAGAAACGATACTTTTCTCTGCATATTAATACATGTGACAATAATAACTCAAAATCAAAGATTAGTGGGGTAAATCCTTGCGCTTACAGGGAAATGGTGCAATCATAGAATTCCAACAGTGCAGAAGGAGGCCATTTGGCCCGATGAGTCTGCACCGACCACAATCCCACCCAGGCCCTATCCCCGCAACCCCATGTATTAAACTTACCAGTCCCCCTGACACCAAGGGGTAATTTAGCATGGCCAATCTATCTAACCTGCACATCTTTGGGCTGTGGGAGGAAACCAGAGCACCCGGAGGAAACCCACGCAGACATGGGGAGAATGTGCAAACTTCACACAGCCAGTGACCCGAGTCTGGATTTGAACCCAGGTTCCTGACCCTGTGAGGCAGCTGTGCTAACCCCTGTGCCGCTGTGGAAAGTAGGCCTGGGAAAGATGCTCTGTCGGAGAGTTGGTGCGGACTTGATGGGCTGAATGGCCTCCTTCTGCAGTGTAGAGATTCTAAGATTCTCGAGCCGGAATAATCACAAAACACCTCATCAGCATATTTGAGCAAGTTAACGTAAAAGTGTTTGAAGAAAGGCTTCAAGGGGTGTTTTTTTTAAGTGGTTAAGTAGGTGAATAATGCAATGCTGGTAAGTGATTGAAATCAGAACTGATGTATATAACACTCTGAGTGGAACGCTTGTGCTAAAAGTAATATGAATTATTAAACCTATTTTGGTACATGGGGGGAAGTCACTTTATAGTTTGATGGTTTTATTGTGGGGCTGGATTCTGTCTTTGCTGGGTTTTTTTCTCGACTGTGAGTCCTGTTCCTGTTACTGTCACGTCTCACACAGAGACAGCTAGCTTGCCTGTTCTCTGATGGTAATCGCTCATGTACTGATTTGTTGGACGATGTTTCCCTTCACCGGCCACCTTAACACTCAGAATGAGCGTGCCTGATTCCTCATTGACTGGGAACAAGAATGGAATATATTTTTCCACCTCGTGCAAGTAACATCATTCTGTCAACAGGGTCTCCGATTTCCTTCCGTCACTGACCTGGAGTAAAAGATGTGGAGATGCCGGCGTTGGACTGGGGTAAACACAGTAAGAGTTTTAACAACAACAAGTTAAAGTCCAACAGGTTTATTTGGTAGCAAATGCCATTAGCTTTCGGAGCCCTGCTCCTTCGTCAGATATCCACTCCATCTGACGAAGGAGCAGGGCTCCAAAAGCTAATGGCATTTGCTACCAAATAAACCTGTTGGACTTTAACCTGGTGTTGTTAAAACTCTTACTGGAGTAAAAGGCCATCAATAGTTCAGACTGAATCCGTTGAGAGGTGGGGATTTATTCTTTAATCCTTATCCAGTTGCTTAATGGATTCTGTTTGCGAATTCAAACAGTCTTTCAAAAATCCAGTGGATCTAAAGGTTACTTTCTTTCTCTCTTGGGTTTGAACTACTTCCCTTCTCCACTTTTTCTTTAGCAGACAGATTTTGACCCGAAATGTTTAACTCATGCAGAGGTACGATTGGATCGTGCCTTCTCCAGATGTCTGCTTATATTAAACTCTTCGAAAAGAGTGGAAGGGGCAAGTTCTAAATGAACTTGTTGACCTTGCAGGCAAAGCAAACAGTTCAGAAACCACCGTGTGTTTGGAGTCAAAAGGCGGAGGCGATGGCATGGTGGTATTATCACTAGCCGAGCAATCCAGAAACTTTGCCAATGTTCTGGGCGGACCCGGGTTCGAATCCTGCCGCGGCAGAATTTATTCTGCACCTTTATTGAATTCAGCAATTTGAATTCAATAAAAAAAATCTGGAATTAAGAATCCACTGATGACCATGTAACGATTGTCGGAAAAGCCCATCTGGTTCACTAATGTCACTTAGGGAAGGAATTCTGCCGACCTGGTTGTTGTCATAGACCAGGGGCCTCCAAACTTTTCAGTATGAGGGCCACATTGTGTATTTTACACATTTTCGGGGGCCAAAGAAAAAAAATTAGTTTTATAAATGAACTGGCGATGATTAAGCCCGGGAGATCGAATGAAATTCCCTGTTGAAACAACAGGTTTCAGAACGCAAGACATATCCACATATTTTCCGCACAATGCTTGTTGATGGATAATGCAATGCAGAAACATGGGCTTTGAGAATCCACCAACCTCACAAGCTTCTGTGATTTGTCCAACCAAACCTTTCTTCACCCCAGACATGTTCTTTCCTCCATCAATTGTCACGCATTGCAGTTTATTCCACTCCAAGTTATATTCTAACACAGCTTTTTGCAATTCTTTGAAGATGTCTTCTCCAGTTACTGTGCTGTGCATGCTATGCACTGATGCTAATTCTTGTGTCACATTAAATTCACTGTCAACGCCACGGATGAATACTAGGAGTTGTGATGTGTCACACACATCAGTCGATTCATCAAGTGCGAGAGAATACAACTGAAAATTTCTTGCTTTGTCTGCAATTTGATGAAATATATTGCTTCCTACATCCTCAATTCTACGAGCAACAGTATTTGGCGCAAGACTGATGATTTTGAACAGATTTGCTTTTTCTGGGCATAACTCTTCCACTGCTTCCATTATACACTCTTTGATGAGATCTCCATCAGTGAATGGCTTTCCTCTTTTAGCCAACACATACGCTAGTTTGTAGCTGGCCCTGGTTAAAGCTTCATTTTCAGTTATCTTCTGCGTAAAAAAAGCTTGTTGGGAAAGCAACCTGCGTTGCATTGATCCAAATTTTTCCGAACGCTGTGTTCCTGTGAATTGGGAATAACTTGGTTCATGTTTGGTCTCATAGTGCCGACGTACATTGTACTCCTTCAAAACTGCAACAGTTTCGTTGCATATGACACACAAGGCTTTATCACCTGCTTGTACAAAGAAGTACTTTACACCCCATTCTTCATTAAACAGGCGGCGCTCACTGTCCACTTTTTTCCTTCCATAACTGGATTGGTCTGAATTGCCGCCATCATTGTCATTGTTCTCGCTCATTTCAGACAGATGGAGCTTACGGATTGGATAAAGCAGCTGTCACTCAGTCAATGCAGAGCGGCAATTGGATAACAGATGTCTCAATTGCTGATTCGTTTAATGAACTGTCAGTCACAGGACGGCAGCTCTGATTGGACAATAGGCCGGTAAAGAGGGTGGGGATTCCCAAGGGTCCATCAGACACCGCGGGAAGCGACAGCAAATGTCCGGCCTGTGGCTTCCGTCCCCGCGTCCGGATCCTGAGTCAGCGGTGGGGTTCCGGACGCGGGAGTGTTTTCGGCAGCGGGGATCCCGTCCCGCCCCACTGGCTGCGGGCCAGATGTTAGCCCGCTGCGGGCCAGATGTTAGCCCGCTGCGGGCCGGATGTGGCCCACGGGCCGTAGTTTGGAGACCCCTGTCATAGAGGTTTACAGCATGGAAACAGGCCCTTTGGCCCAACTTGTCCATGCGCCCTTTTTTTTTAACCACTAAGCTAATCCCAATTGCCCGCGTTTTGCCCATATCCCTCTATACCCATCTTATCCATGTAACTGTCTAAACGCTTTTTAAAAGACAAAATTGTACCCGCCTCTACTACTGCCTCTGGCAGTTGCAGACACTCACCACCCTCTGTGTGAAAAAATTGCCCCTCTGGACCATTTTGTATCTCTCCCCTCTCACCTTAAACCTATGCCCTCTAGTTTTAGACTCCCCTACCTTTGGGAAAAGATATTGACTATCTAGTTGATCTATGCCCATCATTATTTTATAGACATCTATAAGTTCACCTCTCAGCCTCCTACGCTCCTGAGAAAAAAGTCCCAGTCTTTCCAGCCTCTCCTTATTAGGCAAACCATCAAGTCCCAGTAGCATCCTAGTAAATCCTTTCTGCACTCTTTCTAGTTTAATAATATCTTTCTATAATAGGGTGACCAGAACTGTACACAATATTCCAAGTGTGGTCTTATCAATGTCTTGTACAACTTCAACAAGGCGTCCCAACTCCTGTATTCAATGTTCTGACCAATGAAACCAAGCATGCTGAATGCCTTCTTCACCACTCTGTCCACCTGTGACTCCATTTTCAAGGAGCTATGAACCTATACCCTAAGATCTCTTTGTTCTGTAACTCTCCCCAACGCCCTACCATTAACTGAGTAAGTCCTGTCCTGGTTCGATCTACCAAAATGCATCACCTCGTATTTATCTAAATTAAATTCCATCTGCCATTCGTCAGCCCACTGGCCCAATTAGAGCCATAGAGATTTATAGCATGGAAACAGGCCCTTCGGCCCAATTTGTCCATGCCACCCTTTTTTTTTAAACCCCTAAGCTAGCCCCAATTGCCCGCGTTTGGCCCATATCCCTCTATACCTACCTTACCCATGTAACTGTCTAAATGCTTTTTAAAGGACAAAATTCTACCCACCTCTACTACTACTTCTGGTAGCTCGTTCCAGACACTCACCACCCTCTGGACACTTTTGTATCTCTCCCCTCTCACCTTAAACCTATGCCCTCTAGTTTTAGACTCCCCTACCTTTGGGAAAAGATATTGACTATCTAGCTGATCTGTGCCCCTCATTATTTTACAGACCTCTATAAGATCACCCCTCAGCCTTCTACGCTCCAGAGAAAAAAGTCCCAGTCTATCCAGCCTCTCCTTATAACTCAAACCATCAAGTCCCGGTAACATCCTAGTAAATCTTTTATGCATGGAAGGTTTTAAATTGATCAAGATCCTGTTACAATCTTAGATAACCTTCCACTATATCACCAATCTTGGTGCCATCTACAAACTTACTAACCATGCCTCCTAAATTTTCATCCAAATCATTAATATAAATGACAAATAACAGTGGGCCCAGCACTGATCCCTGAGGCACACCGCTGGTCACAGGCCTCCAGTTTGAAAAACAACCCTCTGCAACCACTCTCTGTTTTCTGCCGTCAAGCCAATTTTGTATCCATTTAGCTACCTCACCCTGGACCCCGTGAGATTTAACCTGATGCAATAACCTACCATGCGGTACCTTGTCAAAGGCCTTGCAAAAGTCCACGTAGACAACGTCGACACATTACCCTCATCTATCTTCTTGGTTACTCCTTCAAATTGGTGAGACATGATTTTCCACTCACAAAGCCATGTTGACTGCCCTAATCACTCCTTGCCTCTCTAGATGCCTGTCGATCCTGTCTCTCAGAATACCTTGGTCTGGCCTACATGTGACTCAGAGACACAGCAGTGTGGTTGACTCTCAACTGTCTTCTAAGGGCAACTAGGAATGGGCAATAAATGCTGGCCAGCCAGTGACGCACATGTACCGCGAATAAAGAAAAATAAAACCCCGGTATATTCCGGCCTTGCATTATGGCTGTGCAAAGTTTGCACCTTCTCCCCGTGTCTGCGTGGGTTTCTTCCGGGTGCTCCGGATTCCTCCCACAGTCCAAAAATGTGCAGGTTAGATGGATTGGCCATGCTCAATTGCCTCTTAGTGTCCCAAGATGTGTAGGTTAGGGGGATTAGTTGGGTAAATGTGTGGGGTTACAGGAATAGAATCATAGAATCCCTACAGTGCAGAAGAAGGCCATTCAGCCTATCAAGCCTGCACCGACCACAATCCCACCCAGGACCTATCCCCTTAACCCCGTGTAGTTACCCTAACACTAGAGGGCAATTTACCATGGCCAATTGACCTAACCCAGACATCTTTGGACTTGGGAGGAAACCGGAGCACCTGGAAGAAATCCACGCAAGCACGGGGAAAAGGTGCAAACTCCGCACAGGCAGTGACTCGAGGCTGGAATTGAACCCGGGTCCCTGGTGCTGTGAGGCAGCAATGCTAACTACTGTGCCGCCCCAGGATAGGGCCTGGGTATGATGCTCTGCAGACAGTCAGTACAGACCCGATGGGACGAATGGCCTCCTTCTACACTTGGGATTCTGTAATTCTATGATCTTTGCAATGTTCAAATCAGGTGGAGGATTTTAAGAGCTCCTTCTTTGCTGATAAACCTATTTTATTAATAAAAGCGCATCGGATAACCGCTCAAAGACATTGGCCGGTATTTTATGACCTCGCTCGGGTGAGGCTCCTAAAATCCCAGCCAAGGCCAATGGGGAATTCCCTTCTGCAAGCCACGCCCACCCTGATTCCGGGACGGACGTGGCGGTAAAATTCTGGTCATTGAGGAATGGAAGATAAGGAAGGTTTCATGAAAGGTTTTCAATTTGGGATTATGCTAATCAACTTTATCAGAAACATAAAGACAGAGCACGACTGGCGGATTTGCATTCCGTTTCCCAACTGCTCTCAAAGCCGAAACTGCCAGATAAAAATAATTCACCCGGTTGTCCAATTGGTTTTCTCCTCCCCGATACCAAATGCGTTTTCCTATTTTAATCTCGGAATGGGCAACATTCAACAACTCCACGTTTGCCCTCCGTTACCGCTGATCCATTTCCCGCTGACCCAATTGGACATCTCACATTTGCAAGCTCGGTGCTGACATGAAACGTAGATTAGGCCACATTTGCAATATCGTGTTCAATTCTGGTCACCACACTACCAGAAGGATGTGGAGGCTTTGGAGAGGGTACAGAAAAGGTTTACCAGGATGTTGCCTGGTATGGGGGGCATTAGCTATGAGGAGAGATTGAATAAACTGGGATTGTTCTCCCTGGAAAGATGAAGGCTGAGGGGCGACCTGATAGAAGTTTATAAAATTATGAGAGGTATAGATAGGGTGAACAGTTGGAAGCTTTTTCCCAGGGCAGAAATGATAATTACAAAAAAAAGTAAAAGTTTATTTATTAGTCACAGGTAGGCTTACATTCACACTGCAATGAAGTTACTGTGAAAATCCCCTAGTTGCCACACTCTGGTGCCTGTTCGGGTACATTGAGGGGGAATTTAGCACGGCCAATGCACCCTAACCAGCACGTCTTTGGACTGTGGGAGGAAATCGGAGCACTCGGAGGAAACCCACACAGACACGGGGAGAACGTGCAGACTGCACAGACAGTGACCAAGCCAGGAATCGAACCCAGGTCCCTGGTGCTGTGAGGCAGCAGTGCTAACCACTGTGCCAACATGCACAAGTTCAAGGTGAGGTCGGGGGGAAAGGTTCAGTGGAGATGTGCGGGGCAAGTATTTTACACAGAGGTGGTGGGGGCCTGGAATGCACTGCCAAGTGAGGTGGTTGAAGCAGACACGTTAGCGACATTTAAGACTTATCTGGATGAACACATGAACAGGCGGGGAATAGAGGGATACAGGCAGTTGGTCCAGATGGGACAATGTGATCAGCACAGGCTGGGGGGGGCCGAATGGCCTGTTCCTGTGCTGTACTGTTCTTTGTTCTTTGAATGCTGCCTGGGACAGTGGCTGGTTTCCTTTCGGATCTGCACTTGTGGCTGCGGGGTTAAGGCAGTGATAGATTCTTCCAGTCAGCTGCATGACGCTTAGCAAGCTGCCAGCTGTGCTGAGGTTCAGGAGACGCGTTCCTTTCCCGACATTGTCAGGAGGCGCCTATCATGATAAAACACTGGCCCTTCGAGACATCTGTGGCTTTATTGTGCGTTCCTGCTAATCTTCCTCCTAAGCGCCTCGATATTATCAACCAAGCGAGCCTATAAAACTCTGACCGCCTGAGGGAATTACCCCCGAGTTACCCATCTCACAGTTACTTGCAATACCATTGCACTACCAGTTTCAAGCAGAGGATTCACACCAAGCTGTACATCGTACAAGGAATAGCGACAAATTCAATTTATCTTACAGCAGCCATCAGGGAATTTAACACAGATTATTTACTGTGAGAGAGAGCTGGATTCAGCAACTCCCTGTATGGTGCACTAACTCTCTCAGAATCTACTGCAGGTTAGATGATGAGTACCGGGGTCGGAATTCTGCAGATAGGGCAAGGGGATTTCACTGGTTTATTTAAAGAGAATGGAATGATGGGTGGAAGATTCCGAGGAAGATTGCCAGGGTCGATTGTGAGAGGATTTTTCCCCCTCGTGGGGGGGGGAATCTAGAACTCGGAGGACACCCTTTCAGGATCATAGAATCCCCACAGTGCAGAAGGGGGCCATTCGAGTCTGCATCGACAACAATCCCACCCAGGCCCCTTCCCCAGAACACCACGTATTTACCCTGCTAATCCCCCTGACACTAAGGGGCAATTTACCATGGTCAATCCACCTAACCTGAACATCTTTGGACACTAAGGGGCAATTTAGCATGACCAATCCCCCTAACTTACACATCTTTGGACACTAAGGGGCAATTTAGCAAGACCAATCCCCCTAACTTACACATCTTTGGACACTAAGGGGCAATTTAGCAAGACCAATCCCCCTAACTTACACATCTTTGGACACTAAGGGGCAATTTAGCATGGTCAATCCACCTAACCTGAACATCTTTGGATACTAAGGGGCAATTTAGCATGGCCAATTCCCCCTAACCTGCACATCTTTGGACACTAAGGGGCAATTTTGCATAGCCAATCTACCTAACCTGCGCATCTTTGGACACTTGTGGGGGTGATCCTGTGTAAAGATGTCCGGTGCAGACTTGATGGGTCGAATGGCTTCCTTCTGCACTGTAGTGATTATACGATTCTACGGTTCATCGCTCTCTCTCTCTCCCTCCTTTCTTAAAACTCTTGAAACCGAACTCTTCGGCCAAACTTTGGATCACCTCTCCCAATATCACCTTGTGTGGCTCGATGTTTGATAACCACTCCTGTTTGTTTACTATTTTCAGGGCGCTATATAAACGTAGTTTGCTGGTGTGACTCTCCACCCATTGTGCTCCTGTCTCACATGGGAAGCTGGGAAGCTGAAAGGAAGATTTCAAAGGAGATTGTTCTCTCTCAGTGTGGGATACGTTTCAAAGACGGCCTCTGTGCGCAAGAACAATAAACTGATCAGTCAACGCCAAGAAAGACATGCACACCTTTTCTCTGCTCTAAATATGAGAGAGAAATGAAAACAATGGAAGACAATACGGGATAAAGAGACCATTGTCACTCTTCCGCTGACATCGAGCTTGTTTCCCAGGCCATGTACGTACGAGTTACCCCTCATGAAGTATTTCCACACTCTCTTTCCCAGATAATTCCCTTCTCTCTCCTGCTTTCCCTTCAAGGTGAGTGTGATCATGCTCAGCATCTAGGGTGTGTGGTGGGGTTCCGGTAGGTGCTTGCTCAGGGTGAGATGCACCTGGAAAGTTCCATTCCGAATAGGACAGGATACTGTACATGATTGGGTTTGATTTGGTTTATTATTGCCACATGTCAAATAGGGGAGGTATTAGCCCAGTGGTATCATCGCTAGATTATTAATCCAGAAACTCAGCTAATGTTCTTGGGGACCCAGGTTTGAATCCCCCCACAGTAGATGGTGGAATTTGAATTCAATAAAAAATATCTGGAATTAAGAATCTACTGATGACCATGAAACCATTGTTGATTGTCGGAAAAACCCATCTGGTTCACGAATGTCCTTGAGGGAGGAAAATCTGCCGTCCTTACCCGGTCTGGCCTACATGTGACTCCAGAGCCACAGCAATGTGGTTGACTCTCAACTGCCCTCCAAGGGTAACTAGGGATGGGCAATAAATGCTGGCCAGCCAGCGATGCCCATGTCCCATGAACAAATTTTAAAAATGTATTAGTATACAGTGAAAAGTATTGTTTCTTGCTCGCTATACAGACAAAACATACCGTTCATAGAGAAGGAAAGGAGAGGGTGCAGAATGTAGTGTTACATAGCTAGGGTGTAGAGAAAGATCAACTTAGTACATAGAACATAGAACATTACAGCGCAGTACAGGCCCTTCGGCCCTCGATGTTGCGTTGACCAGTGAAACACATCTAAAGCCCCTCTAATCTACACTATTCCAATATCATCCATATGTTTATCCAATAACCATTTGAATGTTCTTAATGTTGACGAGTCCACTACTGCTGCAGGCAGGGCATTCCACGCCCTTACTACTCTCTAAGTAAAGAACCTACCTGTAACATCTGTCCTATATCTCTCACCCCTCAATTTAAAGCTATGTCCCCTCGTGTTAGCCATCACCATCCGAGGAAAAAGGCTCTCACTATCCACCCTATCTAGTCCTCTCATCATCTTGTAAACCTCTATTAAGTCACCTCTTAACCTTCTTCTCTCTAACGAAAGCAACTTCAAGTCCCTCAGCCTTTCCTCATACGATCTTCCCACCATACCAGGCAACATCCTGGTAAATCTCCTCTGCACCCTTTCCAATGCTTCCACATCTTTCCTGTAATGCGGCGACCAGAACTGTATGCAATACTCCAAGTGCGGCCACACCAGAGTTTTGTACAGTTGCAGCATGACCTCCTGGCTCCGAAACTCAATCCCTCTACCAATAAAAGCTAACACACCATATGCCTTCTTAACAACCCTATCAACCTGGGTGCCAACTTTCAGGGATCTATGCACATGGACACCCAGATCCCTCTGTTCATCCACACTACCAAGTATCTTACCATTAGCCCAGTACTCTGTATTTCTGTTACTCCTTCCAAAGTGAATCACCTCACACTTTTCCGCATTAAACTCCATTTGCCACCTCTCAGCCCAGCTCTGCAGCTTAACTATGTCCCTCTGTAACCTGCCACTTCCCTCCGCACTGTCTACAACTCCACCGACTTTAGTGTCATCTGCAAATTTACTAATCCATCCTTCTATGCCCTCATCCAGGTCATTAATAAAAATGACAAACATCAGTGGCCCCAAAACAGATCCTTGCGGTACACCACTAGTAACTGGACTCCAGGATGAATATTTCCCATCAACCACCACCCTCTGTTTTCTTACAGCTAGCCAATTCCTGATCCAAACCACTAAATCACCCTCAATCCCATGTGTCCGTATTTTCTGCAAAAGCTTACCATGGAGAACCTTATCAAACGCTTTGCTGAAATCCATATACACCACATCAACCGCTTTACCCTCATCCACCTCTTTGGTCACCTTCTCAAAGAACTCAATAAGGTTTGTGAGGCACGACCTACCCTTCACAAAACCGTGCTGACTATCCCTAATCAAATTATTCCTTTCTAGGTGATTATAAATCCTATCTCTTTTAATCCTTTCCAAAACTTTGCCCACAACAGAAGTAAGGCTCACCGGTCTATAATTACCAGGGTTGTCCCTACTCCCCTTCTTGAATAAGGGGACAACATTTGCTATCCTCCAGTCTTCTGGCACTGTTCCTGGAGACAATGACGACACAAAGATCAAAGCCAAAGGCTCTGCAATCTCCTCTCAAGCCTCCCAGAGAATCCTAGGGTAAATCCCATCCGGCCCAGGGGACTTATCTATTTTCATGCTTTCCAGAATTGCTAACACCTCCTCCTTATGAACCTCAATCCTGTCCAGTCCAACAGCCTATATCTCAGTTCTCCCCTCGACAACACTGTCCCTCTCCAGTGTGAATACTGACGAAAAATATTCATTTAGTGCCTCTCCTATCTCTTCAGACTCCATGCACAACTTCCCACTACTGTCCTTGACTGGCCCTAATCTTACCCTAGTCGTTCTTTTACTCCTGACATACCTATAGAAAGCTTTCGGGTTTTCCTTGATCCTACCTGCCAAAGACTTCTCATGTCCCCTCCTGGCTCTTCTTAACTCTTTCTTTAGGTTCTTCCTGGCTAACGTGTAACTCTCAAGTGCCCTAACTGAGCCTTCACGTCTCATCTTAACACAAGTCTTCTTCTTCCTCTTCACAAGAGATTCAACCTCCTTAGTAAACCACAGTTCCCTCACACGACTGCTTCCTCCCTGCCTGACAAGTACATATTTATCAAGGACGAGTAGTAACTGTTCCTTGAACAAGTTCCACATTACAATTGTGCCCATCCCCTGCAGTTTCCTTCCCCAACCTATGCCACCTAAATCTCGCCTAATCGCATCATAATTTCCTTTCCCCCAGCTATTACTCTTGCCCTTTGGTATAGAACATAGAACATTACAGCGCAGTACAGGCCCTTCGGCCCTCGATGTTGCGCCGACCAGTGGAACCAATCTAAAGCCTCTCTAACCTACACTATTCCAATATCATCCATATGTTTATCTAATAACCATTTGAATGCTCTTAATGTTGACGAGTCCACTACTGCTGCAGGCAGGGCATTCCACGCCCTTACTACTCTCTGAGTAAAGAACCTACCTCTAACATCTGTCCTATATCTCTCACCCCTCAATATGTACCCTATCCCTTTCCATTGCTACGGTAAACGTAATCAAATTGTGGTCACTGTCACCAAAGTGCCCACCTACCTCCAAATCTAACACCTGGCCTGCTTCATTACCCAGTACCAAATCCAATGTGGCCTCGCCTCTTGTTGGTCTATCTACATACTGTGTCCGAAAACCCTCCTGAACACATTGGACAAAAACTGACCCCTCTAAAGTACTCGAACTATAGCTTTTCCAGTCAATATTTGTAAAGTTAAAGTCCTCCATCCACATCATGACTTTCGCTCCTATCCAGAATCATTTTTGCAATCATCTAGTGCAAAGTAGGTCCATTCAAGCTGTTCTTGAGTTGGTTGGTACATGACCTCAGACTTTTGTATCTTTTTCGCGATGGAAGGTGGAAGAGAGAATGCCCGAGATGGCGTGGGGTAATTAAGGACCCCACACACCCAAGACATTCTCTCTTTCACCTTCTTCCATCGGTCTGCTGGCTGCTTTGCCGAGGCAGCGGGAAGTGTAGACAGAGTCAATGGATGGGAGGCTGGTTTGCGTGATGGGTTGGGCTACATTCACGACCCTTTGTAGTTGTTGGCTGGTGATTTCCTCTACTAACACTTTCGCTCTCCCTCTGTTTATATTTGCTTTTGAAGGAGGCTGCACCGTTTCTTATTTGTGTGCCCCAGATGCTGTATTTTCAGATGCGCTTCTCCCAGAATGCAGAGGCAATGTCATAACCGCTCAGAGAAGCCTTCAGAGGGGCCTTGCAGCACATCCTTCAACACCACAAGACCACATTCCAGACTTGAGCTCTCCATAAAAGACTTGCTTCAGTAATTAAATGTCAGGCATTCTGGCTGCTTTACCGGCCCAACTCAATTATGCCTGTCACAGTATTCCTGACATCTCATTGATGAAAGCCCATCCAATACATTTAAATTCCTTCAAGTGCTTAATCCCTCATAAAAACAAACCTTTGTATTCATAGCCCCAAATCAAAGCCAGCTAACCCCCTTAAACCACTCAGAGCTGTCAATTAAACTGTGAAGTTACAGGTCCCTCACTGTGATAATGATAGGTTGTGGAAGCAGTCAAGCAGTACTAATCCCATCATGATCGCCCTCAACCTTATGTCAAGCTACAGTGAGAGCCCTCAGGCCTATACCAGACTGATTCCTGAGATGGTAGGTTGTATCATGAGGAGAGATTGAGGAGATTGGGCCTGTAATCTCTTAGAGATTTGAAGAATGACAAGTGACCACATTGAAATCTGTAACATTTGTGCAGAGCTCGACGAGGAAGATGTTTCCCTTGAATGGGAGGGAGGCTGCTGGAACCAGGGTCTAAGAGGCACAGTGATTAGCACTGCTGCCTCACAGCGCCAGGGATCCGGGTTCAATTCCGGCCTTGGGTCACTGTTTGTGTGGAGTCGACACGTTCTCCCCGTGTCTGCGTGGGTTTCCTCCGGGTGCTCTGATTTCCTCCCACAGTCCAAAGATATGCGGGTTAGGTTGATTGGCCATGGTAAATCGAATCGAGTGTCAGGGGGATTAGCAGGGTAAATATGTGGGGTTACGGGGATAGGGCCTGGGTGGGATTGTGGTCAGTGCAGACTTGATAGGCCGAGTGACCTCCTCCTGCACTGTAGGGATTCGATGATTCTATGAATAAAGGGACAGGCCATTTATTACTGAGATGAGGGGGAATTTCTTCACTCCCCCTTCCCACCCCTCCTGGATCTTACCTTTCCTGCCCCCGTTTTAAAACATTTTAACTTTTAACTTATTCCCTTTCCAAAATGACTCACGTTTATTAATCAGTTTTTCTGAAGTATTCATTAATGAACACCTTTCATTAATCAGCGAGCTATTTACCTCCCTCTGTACGTTTTGTTTCGCTACAAGTAAGCAATCTGTCAAATCGAATTTCATAAAATGAGTTCAACATTTTTCATTCCTGCTCAATATGCTGTTGCTCCAATTCTGCAGGAGTTTATGATGTACGCTATCTTCCTGCAAAACACAAATTTACAAGGGGTAGGATAAAGTGGATAGGAAGTATCTCAGCGCCAGGGACCCGGGCTCGATTCTCGTTCTCCCCGTGTCTGCGTGGGTTTCCTCCGGGTGCTCCAGTTTCCTCCCATAGTCCAAAGATGTGCAGGTTAGATGGATTGGCCATGCTAAATTAACCCTTGTTGTGAAGTTTGTAGAGTAATTGTAGATTGGGAGGTAGGGAGTAGGTGTATTGACCCGAACAGGTGCCGGAGTGTGGCGACTAGGGGAATTTCACAGTAACTTCATTGAAGTGTTGATGCAAGCCTATTTGTGGCACTAATAAATAAACTTTAACTTTAATAGTAAGTTAGAATTTGGTGTTAGTAAAATTGTAAATGCTAGGGGGGGAAAGCATTGCATGGTCCCGTTAAAAGGTGGTGCTTTTTCTGTGCTTAGAGATTTAAAATGCAAGTACACAGGGAGCCCAAACTTAAACATTTATATCAAAAGGCCGAGCAGCAGGGTTGCCAGGACAACGGGCTCTTGAATTTAGCCAATCAATTTGAATCAGGCACTTAGATACCAACAACCTATTAAATTTAAATCTGATGATTTTGACCACCTAAGAACAGTCCTATGGTGGGAAATATTGACATGTCATTGCATGTATAAAAGAGGGGGACAGTGGGATAAAAAGAGAGAGCAACTGCCACCTGCCACAGCTCTCAGCTCAAAACCCCGTCTCGAAAGCAAAGATACCAAAGAAGAAAGAAGTTCCAGGCAGAAGAATCAACAGAGAAGGTCCAGAATATTCCAGAAGACACAAAACCTGGTTGTAACTTAGAAAATGACTAAATTTTATTTTGTAATGAGTGGGAATTGTACTTGTAGGAACAGCAATCCATTAGAATCTTGTTTTATTTAGGAATAGTTAATAGTTAGGAGGGATTTATTCGGTTTGTTAATAGTTTACTTAATTTGCTCACTGTTAATTAGATAAATAAATTGTCCCGTGTTGGTTTCAGGGAGTGAGTCAGGGATTTATTTTGTATTTAATCGCTAGAAGTTGCTGAAGAGCAGCTCACACCACTTCTCACACACCTTTTACAGATTATAGGGCGAGGTACTCCTTTTTGGGTGTTTTGGTGTTCGTTCTCAGAGGGGAGGGCATCAACCTCTGCTTTATAATAGCCTCGTGTCAGGGGAATTAAGATGGTAAATATGAGGGGTTTTGGTCACTCAGCTCCTGACCTCTTTACAGCCTTGGTTCAAACATTGACATAATAGCGGAACTCCAGGGGTGAGGTGAGAGTGACAGCCTTGACGTCAAATCCGCATTCAACTGAGTGTGGCATCAAGGAGCCCGAGCAAAACCGAAGTCAATGGATATCAGGGGGCAAACTCTTCGCTGGTTGGAGTCAAACCTGGCGTAAAGGAAGATGGTTGGAGGTCAGTCATCTCAGCTCCAGGACATCTCTGCAGGAGTCCCTCAGGATAGTGTTCGAGGCCCAACCATCTTCAGCTGCTTCATCAATGACCTTCCTTCCATCATCAGGTCAGAAGTGGGGATGTTCACCGATGATTGCACAATGTTCAGCACCATTCGCGACTCCTCAGATACTGGAGCAGCCCGTGTTCAAATGCAACAAGATCTGGACAATATCCAGACCTGGGCTGACAAATAGCAAGTAATATTCGCGCCACACAAATGCCAAGAAAAGTCCAATAAGAAAGGATCTAACCATCGCCCCTTAACATTCAATGGCATTACCATCACTGAATCCCCCAATAACTACAGCCTGGGGGTTACCATTGACCAGAAACTGAACTAGACCCACCACATAAACACAGTGGCTACAAGAGCAGGTCAGAAGCTGGGAATACTGTGGCGAGTAACTCACCTCCTGACTCCCCAAAGCCTGGCCTATATCTGTAAGGCACAAGTCAGGAGTGTGATGAAATACTCCCCACTTGCCTGGATGGGTGCAGCTCCAACAACACTCAAGAAGTTCAACACCATCCAGGACAAAGCTTGATTGGCATCCCATTCGCTCCCTCCACCAATGAACACTGGCAGTAGTGTGTGCCATCTACGAGATGCACTGCAGGAGCTCACCAAAGTTCCTTAGGCAGCACCATCTAAACCCACGACCTCTACCATCTAGAAGGACAAGGGCAGCAGATACCTAGGATCGCCACCACCTGGAAGTTCTCCCCCAAGTCACTCACCATTCTGACTTGGAAATGCAACATCATTCCTTCATTGTCGCTGGGTCAAAAACCACTGGCATGGTGGCACAGTGGTTAGCACTGCTGCCTCACAGCGCCAGGGACCCGGGTTCGATTCCCGGCTTGGGTCACTGTCTCTATGGAGTCTGCACATTCCCCCCGTGTCTGTGTGGGTTTCCTCCGGGTGCTCCAGTTTCCTCCCGCAGTCCAAAGATGTGCTGGTTAGGTGGATTGGCCATGCTAAATTGCCCCTTAGTGTCAGGGGGACTAGCTAGGGTAAATGCATGGGGTTACGGTGACAGGGCCTGGATGGAACTGTGACCGGTGCAGACCCGATGGGCCAAACGGCCTCCTTCTGCACTGTTTGATTCTATGAAAATCCTGGAACTGCCCCCCTAACAGCTGGGCATACCGAGATGCAATGGCCATGCTAAATTCTCCCTCAATGCACCCGAACAAGCGCCGGAGTGTGGCAACTGGGGGATTTTCACAGTAACTTCATTGCACTGTTAATGTAAGCCGACTTGTGACTCATAAATAAATGTTATATTACGTTACTACACCACATGGACTGCAGTGGTTCAAGAAGGCAGCTCCCTACCACCTCCTGAAGGGATAATTAGGGATGGGCAATAAATGGTGGCCTGGCCAGCGACGCCCACATCCCATGAATGAATAAAAGAATTTCTCGTTTTTTGTCAATTTGATAACGCGCAGCATTCATTTTGTTCCTTCCCCTACTCTAAAAACCTTTTTCCTTCCTCATTAATACTTCACTTCAACAACTGGCCTATTGTGATTAGAAGCTAACCTGTAGGTTAATCCAGGCGAGTGGGATTAGCATACTCAATTATAAGTGCTGCTTTTGAAAAAGGAAAGCTTTGTGAAGAATCAATTTGAGAGGGAAGAAGATTCTTTTGGATTTATCTGAATGGACGGATCAGTAAACATCATACAAGTTACTCAGGGGCTGATAAATACTGGAGATAACACAGCTCCAGGTAAACCTCACTAGTTTTTATATGCCCCATTAACAAAACCAGTAAAACCCTTCAAGTTTTTAGGTGTCCAGATCACCAACAACCTGTCCTGGTCCCCCCATGCCGACCCTATACTGAAGAAAGCCCGCCAACGCCTCTACTTTCTCAGGAGACTAAGGAAATTTGGCATGTCCACTATGACTCTCACCAACCTTTACAGATGCACCATAGAAAGCATTCTTTCTGGTTGTATCACAGCTTGGTATGGCTCCTGCTCTGTCCAAGACCGCAAGGAACTACAAAAGGTCGTGAATGAAACCCAATCCATCGCTCAAACCAACCTCCCATCCATTGACACTGTCTACACTTCCTACCTCTTTGGAAAAGCAGCCAGCATAATTAAGGACCCAACGCACCCCGGACATTCTCTCTTCCACCTTCTTCCGTCGGGAAAAAGATACAAAAGTCTGAATACACGTACTGACCGACTCAAGAACAGCTTCTTCCCTGCTGCCATTAGACTTTTGAATGGACCTACCTCGTATTAAGTTGATCTTTCTATGACTATAACACTACATTCTGCTGTCTCTCCTTTCCTTCTCTATGAACAGTATGCTTTGTCTGTATAACGCGCAAGAAACAATACTTTTCACTGTATGTTAATACATGTGACAACAATAAATCAAATCAAATAATGTTATACATCTGGTTGCTATTTCTGGGCACATGTTGTGCACACATTATTAGTGATGTGGTGGTCGGGTAATCTAGAGGCCTCAGGCTAATGCTCTGGGGACATGGGTTCAAATCCCACCACGGCAGCTGGTGGAATTTAAACTCAATAAATCTGGAATAGAAAGTTAGTCTGAGTAATGCCAACCACGATAAATATCACCAATTGGGTTTTTACAACATCTGGTTCACTGATGTTCTTTAGGGAAGGAAATCTGCTGCTCTTACCTGGTCTGGCCCACATGTGACTCCAGATCCCAAGCAATGTGGTTGACGGTTAACTGGCAACTGAAATGGCTGAGCGAGCCCCTCAGTTCAAGGGAAGTTAGGGATGGGGCAACAAATGCTGGCCCAGACGGCTATGCACACATCCCATGAATCATAGAATCCCAACAGTGCAGAAGAGGTCATTTGGCCCATCGAGTTTGCACTGACTCTCTTACCAGGCTCTGGGGAAGTTGCTAGAGTCCATTATCAAGGATTTCATAACTCAGCATTTGGAAGGCAGGGGTATAATCAGACAAAGTCAGCATGGATTTACAAAAGGGAAATCATGCTACACAAATCTATTGGAACTTTTTGAGGATGTAACTGGTCGAGTTGACCGATGAGAACCGGTGGATGGGGTTTATTTCGACTTTCAGAACGCTTTCAACAAGATTTCACATAACAGACTACGATGTAAAGTTAAAGCATATGGGATTGCAGCTAATGTCTTGAGATGGATAGAAAGCTGGTTAGCAGATAGGAAGCAAAGAGTTAGAATGGGTCTTTTTCTGATTGGCAGTCAGTGACTAATGGGGTTCCGCAGGGATCTGTGCTAGGACCCCAACTGTACACATTATATATTAATGATTTGGATGAGAGAACTGAATCTATTAGCTCCAAATTTGCAGATGATACAAAGTTGGGTGGGAGGGTGAGCAGTGAGGAGGATGCAGAGATGCTTCGGTGTGATTTGGACAGGCTGAGTGTGTGGGTATCTGCATGGCAGATGCAGTATAATGTGGATAAATGTGAGGTTATCCACTTAGGTATCAATAATAGGAAGACAAATTATTACTTGAATGGGTGTAAATTGAGAGAGGTGGACACTCAACGAGACCTTGGTGCCCTCGTGCATCAGTTGCTGAAAGTGCGTAGATACAGCAGGCAGTAAAGAAGGCAAATGGTATGTTGGCCTTCATAGCGAGAGGATTTGAGTACAGGGATAGGGATGTTTTGCTGCAATTGTATAGGGCATTGGTGAGGCCACACCTGGAGTATTGAGTGCAGTTTTGATGCCCTTATCTGAGGAATTATATCCTTGCTGTAGAGGGAGTTCGGTGAAGGTTTACCAGGCTGATTCCTGGGATGTCAGGTCTGTCATTTGAGGAGATACTCAGTCGGTTAGGATTATATCCAATGGAGTTTAGAAGAGTGAAAGGAGATCTCATAGAAACTTATAAAATTCTAACAGGATTAGACAGGGTAGATTCAGAATGTTACCGATGGTGGGGGACTCCAGAACTAGGGGTCATCGTTTGAGGATAAGGGGTAAATCTTTTAGAACTGAGGTGAGGAAAACTTTCTTCACCCAGACGGTGGTGAATGTGTGGAATTCACTACCACAGAATGTAGTTGAGGCCAAAACGTTGTGTGACTTCAGGAAGAAGTTAGATATAGCTCTTGGGGCTAAAGAGATCAAGGGATTTGGGGGGGAAGGGGGGATCAGGATGTTGAATTCGATGATCAGTCATGATCAAAATGAATGGCGGAGCAGGCTTGAAGGGCCGAATGGCCTCCTTCTGCTTCTAGTTTTTATATTTCTGGGCCTTCTCTCCCACCCTTATGGTTTATAATTATGGTTATCCCCATAACCCCACACATCTTCCATGGCTAAACCATCTAACCAACACATCTCGGAACACTAAGGGGCAAATTAGTATGGTCAATCCTTGAAGGTGATGTCACAGGTGGAGAAGGTGGTGAAGAAGGCATATGGCATGCTTGCCTTTATAGGACGGGGCATAGAGTATAAAAGTTGGGGTCTGATGTTGCAGATGTATAGAACGTTGGTTCGGCCGCATTTGGAATACTGCGTCCAGTTCTGGTCGCCACACTACCAGAAGGACGTGGAGGCTTTGGAGAGAGTACAGAGGTTTACCAGGATGTTGCCTGGTATGGAGGGGCTTAGTTATGAGGAGAGATTGGGTAAACTGGGGTTGTTCTCCTTGGAAAGACGGAGGATGAGGGGAGACTTAATAGAGGTGTATAAAATTATGAAAGGCATAGATAGGGTGAACGGTGGGAAGCTTTTCCCCAGGTCGGTGGTGACGTTCACAAGGGGTCATAGGTTCAAGGTGAAGGGGGGTAGGTTTAACACAGATATCAGAAGGACACATTTTACACAGAGGGTGGTGGGGGCCTGGAATGCGCTGCCAGGCAAGGTGGTGGAGGCGGACACACTGGGAACGTTTAAGACTTATCTAGACAGCCATATGAATGGAGTGGGAATGGAGGGATACAAAATAATGGTCTAGTTTGGACCAGGGAGCGGCGCGGGCTTGGAGGGCCGAAGGGCCTGTTCCTGTGCTGTATTGTTCTTTGTTCAATCCACCTAACCTACACATCCTTGGACTGTGAGAGTGTGATGTTAGAGTAGCTGAGAGATTATTTTTCATATCATGCTCCCTGCAGCCTTAGCTGATCTCATTGTGGCACTGGGTTGTCTATTCAGAGTCCTTTTATTGCTCCTTGAGTGGCTTAATTGGGGGCAGTTTATTTTTAGTTTGGGAATTAGTTTTATGAACCTACATTGTCAGGAGGAAGAATGTTTGCAGGTCAGGTGACAGGAGCGGTTTCATTTTCAGTTCTGAGCTGCAGGTTTTTAGTTTTGGAAGGGGCAGCAAGCTGGAAAAACGTGTCTCTCTTTCTCTCTCTCTCCCCCCTCCCCCCCCACCCCGGTTTTGGAAATTCTGCTGGTTAGCTGAAAGCAAGGCTCCATACCTTTCTGCAGTAGAGAATCTGCTGTTGGTGGCTTGACCAGAGTCTCTCCCTGCTGTTCTGACTTCAAACTATTCTGAGTATATCAGGAGAACTGCAGCATTCATCCAAAGGACTCCGTTCCAGTATCACGTGAGCATTAGTCTTTGCTGTGCTAAACCTGTGGAAGGGTTTTGGCTAAAGGAATTTTCTTCTTGATTGGAACATCTTACATATCTTTATTAAGGGTTATACATTATTGTTTATTTTGTTTATAATTGATAAAAGTTCTTGCTAAATTTCTTATTGTCCATGTTAACATGTACAATGGGGGTCCATTGTTGTTTGTCATCTATATCAATGACCTGGATGATAATGTGGTAAATTGGATCAGCAAATTTGCTGATAATACAAAGATTGGAAGTGTAGTGGACAGTGAGGAAGGTTTTCAAAGCTTGCAGAGGGATTTGGATCAGCTAGAAAAATGGGCTGAAAAATGGCAGATGGAGTTTAATGCAGACAAGTGTGAGGTATTGCACTTTGGAAGGACAAACCAAGGTAGGACATACAAGGTAAATGAAGAGTGAAGAGTGCAGTAGAACAGAGGGATCTGGGAATACAGATACATAATTCCCTAAAAGTGGCGTCATAGGTAGATGGGGTCGTAAAGAGTGCTTTTGGTACATTGGCCTTTATAAATCAAAGTATTGAGTAAAGGAGTTGGAATGTTGTGGTGAGGTTGTATAGGACATTGGTGAGGCCGAATTTAGAGTATTGTGTGCAGTTTTGGTCACCTAATTACAGGAAGGATATTAATAAGGTTGAAAGAGTGCAGAGAAGGTTTACAAGGATGTTGCCGGGTCTTGAGAAACTGAGTTACAGAGAAAGGTTGAATAGGTTAGGACTTCATTCCCTGGAGCGCAGAAGAATGAGGAGAGATTTGATAGAGGTGTATAAGATTTTGATGGGTATAGATAGAGTGAATGCAAGCAGGCTTTTTCCACTGAGGCTAGGGGAGAAAATAACTAGAGGACATGGGTTAAGGGTGAGGGGGGAAAAGTTTAAAGGGAATATTAGGGGGGGGCTTCTTCAGACAGAGAGTGGTGGGAGTGTGGAATGAGCTGCCAGATGAGGTGGTGAATGCTTTTAACATTTAAGAAAAACTTGGACAGGTACATGGATGAGAGGGGTGTGGAGGGATATGGTCCAGGTGCAGGTCAGTGGGACTAGGCACAAAAATGGTTCGGCACAGACAAGAAGGGTTAAAAGGCCTCTTTCGGTGCTGTAATGTTCTATGGTTCTAACTATATTCTTAAATAAACTTTGTTTGATAAAAGGTCACTTGAATCATACCTGAAGTGAAACATCTCATGCTTCTCCTAGCCAAATTCAAGAGGCAAAACTTATGATCCAGGCGGGCTTCATAAAACGCTTTGGAATTTCTGACCTGAATCATAACAGGAGGAAATCAGAGCACCCGAAGGAAACCTATGCAGATCTGGGGAGAATGTGCAGACCCCACACAGTCACCCAGGGCTGGAATCGAACCCAGGTTGCTGATGCTGTGAGGCAGCTGTGCCACCTCCTCCCAACTTTTTCTGAGTAACCATTGCTGGAAGACAGCTGGAACGCCCTAAGTTTGTGACTTATATCAGAGTTTTGGATGGTTCCCAGCGCAGAGGCAGTTGTCCAATGGAAGCTTGAGCTTGGTGGGTAATTGCCAGGCAGTCCTTATGTAGGGTCTTTTTGTGGGGGAAGGGCCTGGGCGGGGGAGGGGGGAGATGGTGGTGGTGGTATGACCTGGAACTCAGACATAATGGGCTATAGTTTTCCATTCAGGGATTCAAGTTAAATAATACTTTATGGATCTCTTAAATAACCCTCTAACGTTATTGAGGCATTCTTTTTCATTGAATCTACGGCACAGAGACAGGCCCTTCGGCCCAAACTGGTCCACACCGACCAAAAAGCCCATCTAAGATAACCCCACTTGCCTGCAGACTCTCTGCATCCTCCTCACAACTGGCTTTCCGACCCTGTCTGTGGGTTTCCTTTGTGTTTCCCCTCCGGTTTTCCTCCCACAGTCTGAAAGACGTGCTGGTTAGAGATGCATTGCCCAGGGTAAATTCACCCTCAGTGTACCCGAACAGGCGCCGGAGTGAGGCGACTGGGGGATTTTCACAGTAACTTCATTGCAGTGTTAACGTAAGCCTACTTGTGACAATAATAAATAGAGACAAATTCAATAGTCACCTTCAACAATGGGAATGGGTAATGGGAATGGAGAAAAAAACTACAGAAATTACTGGAGAAAAGAGCAAGGGCAGTGAGAACAACAGGATTGCCCTTGGAAAGAGCCAGTACAGATATGATGGGCTGAATGGCCTTGATCTGTTCTATCATTCTATAACTGTCGGCCACACGGGTCAGATATTATATCTGCTGTAGATTCAGGTACTTAAGAGTAAACTCTTTGTTGAGCAAAAATTGCAATGATGGGACACCCGAGACTAGGACTTTCTTCATGACACAAGATAAAAAGGGAAAGGAAGGGATGATATTAAGGTGCTGGGTGGAAATCCTGGAACTCCTTCCCGAATAGCACTGTTGGGAGTATCTACATTGCACTGCAGGAACACACACACACACAGGAGTAACCAACAGGCCCTTCGAACCTGCCCCCCCCCCGTTCAGTACCATCACGGCTGATTGATGCCAGCCCCAGCTTCTTTTCTGTGCCACTTCCCAATAGCCCTCTACAAGAACACAAGAAACAGGTGATGCAATGCCACCTTCTCAAGGGCAGCTAGAGATAAGCAGCGCCAGACTTGCCAGAGACACCGACATCCTGAGAATACTGCATTATGTTTTAATCAGAGTTGTGTTGTCTATTAATACGCACCAATTCAAACACTAAACACTTGCAATGAAAAAAAAAATGCTCCCTTTCAACTGCGTGTTTCAACTTAAAGTCCTGTTATGCACACACACCGTGACACAGATTGCCAGTGGCTTATTAAAGAGAAACATGCATCATTCCAGCAAATTTACATTTTTTAATTAAAAAGCATGTCAAGCAGTTGACTTCCTATGTTGGGAATTAACATCGCAGATTATCCCTGCAAAAAAACAAGGCAGCGTTTCCACTCTGCTGCTGTCCCAGGCGGAGGGCTGAACTCTGCGTCCATTTTCTACTGCTTCACGCTGGAGATATTATGAAACGGCACACCCACCGTCGACGGCTTTTAGTCAAACCAGCCGGCACTCCGGGCACTCGCACCTCCACTTTGGTTCCAGGTGTCCACTCGAGTCTGGAGTTAAACTCGAAACAATTGCTGCAGATTCCATCTCTCTCTCAGAGCCGAGAATCGCAGCCTCTTATTGGGAATTCCTTGGTCAGAAACAGAGGAAATGAGGCAGGAGTGGGAGCTGCCAGAATACTGCTTTCCCGAGGAACTTGTGCACAGGCGTGTTTCAGGAGTTAGTTCACAGGTCACTCACCAATGAGGAGCATAACTTGACAACATAATGTGAAGAATTACGAGGCTGGTGCCTGATCTGGAGAATGTTAGTGACAAGGGAGTAGATAGGCTAAGGCTTTCTTTTGGAACGCCAGAGGGGTACATCTAACTAAAGTATAGAATCATGAGGGATCTACCATAGAACCTCTACAGTGCAGGAGGGGACCATTTTGAGTCTGCACTGACTATGCGAAAAAGCATCTTAGCCAGGCCCACCTCACCCCATCCCAGTGCATTTACCATTGGAAACACATCTTGGTACACTAAGGAGCAATTTAGCATGTCCAATCCACCTAACCCACACATCTTTTGGTGTGCAGGAGGAGACCCGAGCACCCGGAGGAAACCCACAGAGACACCGGGAGGACGTGCACACTCCACAGTCATCCAAGGCTGGAATTGAATCAGGGTCCCTGGCGCTGAGAGGTAGCAATGCTAACCACTGTGCCACTCTATTAGAATGAAGAAGAAGGACTTACAGCCTTTGCTTGAGGACCCCATAACCAGAGGGCATTGTTAAGAGGTAGAGATTTTGAGGGAAAAATCTTACTCAAGAAGGGAGCAGGCATCAGGGCATGAAAGGGCGACAAGAGAAGAAACCCTCGCAACTTTTGAAAGGCAGGTGGAATGATGTAGACTCCAGGGCGAAGTACCAAGAGCTGTAACATGGGATCAGTCTGGACGGATACTTGTTGGCTGACAGCAGATGCGATGGGCCAAATGGCTTGCTGCAAATTTGACTTGATGTTAAATTTCTACAAAACGCACATAATTACAGGACTGCAAAGAGAAACAAAAAGGGGATGACGTACAATTATTTTAAAAATTCATTTGTGGGACATGGGCGTCGCTGGCTGGCCAGCATTTATTGCCCATCCCTAGTGCCCAAGGGCAGTTGAAAGTCAACCACATTGCTGTGGCTCTGGAGTCGCATGTAGGCCAGACCAGGTAAGGACGGCAGATTTCCTTCCCTGAAGGACATCAGTGAACCAGATGGGTTTTTTCCGACAATCGACAATGGTTTCATGGTCATCAGTAGATTCTTAATTCCAAGATATTTTTTATTGAATTCAAATTCCACCATCTACTGTGGGGGGATTCAAACCTGGGTCCCCAAGAACATTAGCCGAGTTTCAAAATTAATAGTCTAGCAATAATACCAGGGGACCATCGCCTCCCCTCCCCGCCCCTCTCCTTTCCCACCGTGCTGACAAAATAAAGTCAAAAACCCAGCGAAAAATTCAAAAAGTAGCCTTTAATTTATATCCGGGCCAGAGGTGTAATGATTGGATTCTGGTACACAGTAAGATTGGCCGGAGCCACTGTCACAATTCTCTCGTGCTTTGAAAGCTGCTCTTCAATTAGTGCCACCAGTGTTTATCCCTACCCTCTTGGTATTTGGTACAAATTATGTAAAACACTTGTGCTAGTTAAGAATTATAAAAGAAAAATAGTCGTCATGGTCTATCTAGTCTTCAAACTGGTCAACATCACGTCCTCCAAAAGCATTTCCATCAACACGTCGCCCCCTCCCGCCCCCCCCCTCCCCTCCCCCCCCACACCTCGGTGAAAAGAAAAATAATAAAAACATGCAAAAAAAAAAAGAGA
Organism: Mustelus asterias; assembly: GCF_964213995.1. Classification (NCBI taxonomy): domain Eukaryota; kingdom Metazoa; phylum Chordata; class Chondrichthyes; order Carcharhiniformes; family Triakidae; genus Mustelus; species Mustelus asterias. The sequence goes on from NC_135807.1 coordinate 5,816,729, forward strand.
AAATCGAATCACTCAATTTTTCTTTTTTCCTCCTCATAGAAACACATAATCCGAAGGTTTGGGACTGGTCTGTCGAATAGGTTCCTGAACATTATGTACACTTTTCGTTTTGTACAATGGACATATATAAAATAAACCAAAAAAAGAGAAAACCCAGTTAATACCAGCTGTTGGCTCGAGGCTGAAATTAAACTCTCCCGTTTCTGGTTGGCCTTCAGAGAACGCGAAAACTAAAGAGGCGGCGTTACAAAAAAAATCAGGAGGCGTTGGCGACCCAGCCTTTGTTGGTCTGCCTCCTTTTAATTCGCTGGTAAGCATTGCTAAATCTGGAACCCGCGATCTACGACTCGCTCCCCTGCGTAACGGAGGGGGGGGTGGGGGGGAAAAAAAAGATACTTTTTCTTTTTCAAAATGAGATTTGGTGTCTTTAGCGTCTTATTTTAAACTATAAAGCAGAGAAAAGCTCACCACTGTCTAACTGCGTTTCCTCAAATTCCCCCCCCCCACTCCCACTACCCCACCATACACACACACTGGGCGGGAGGGGGAGAGAGAGAGAGAGAGAGAGATTATCACTTCAAAATGTCACGGTACTGTTAAAGTGTGTAATGTAAAACCTAAATGATTTGGGAGACCAAAAAAAGTGTACAAAAAGGCACAAAATCTCAGTGCTTCTGTACTTTTGAAATTCAAGTGTAACAGAGCTCTTTATCATCAGTAATTCTGCTTAAAACAGTGTCAGTTTACCCATAATTCCACTCACGCAAGTAGCTTTTGCAGCCTATATGTCGTAGCTGTCAAGGAACAGTTGACTAACATGGAAAAAGCCTAGCCGTTTTGTTTTTGTGTTTGTTTGTTTGTTTGTTGGTTGGTTGCTGGGAATAAACCGGTCAGAAGTTCTTTAGTCTGCAACATGCCCACTTGCGCTCCAAAAAGACAGAAGGGTCCTAGCAGTCACTGCCTCCGCCATACATGTCCGCCAACTTCTTAAACCGTGGGCCCCAGTCATTGAGATAGTCGTAGTCCTGGTCTCCGCCGGAACTGGTGGAGTTGAGGGAACTCAAAGACCCTGCCGTGGAACCACTGCCCTCGTAGTCAAACACCAACAGCGAGTCGTAAGGTGGTGCGGTCGGGTCGTTGTCTGCTGCCTTGAGCCCCTGAATTTAAAAACAAACAATTAGAAAATGCCCGTGTTAAAACAAGCACTCATTGAGGTGCAGCTCGAGAGATACCACTCCCTTTTGGTAAAGGTAAAACCGCCGTGTGTGCGTTTGGCATGTTCCATTTACAAATGATGGCTTATTAACCCAGCAATGAGTCAGAACGCTATGAGGAGAGGTTGGAGAAACTTGATTTGTTCTCACTGGAGCGACGGAGGTTGAGGGGAGACCTGATAGAAGTCTACAAGATTATGAGGGGCATGGACAGAGTGGATAGTCAGAAGCTTTTCCCCAGGGTGGAAGAGTCAATTACTAGGAGGCACAGGTTTAAGGTGTGAGGGACAAGGTTTAAAGGAGAGGTACGAGGCAGATTTTTTACACAGAGGGTGGTGGGTGCCTGGAACTCGTTGCCGGGGGAGGTAGTGGAAGTGGATACGGTAGTGACTTTTAAGGTGCGTCTTGACAAGTACATGAATAGGATGGGAATAGAGGGATTTAAGTCGGGCAGCATGGTCGGTGCAGGCTTGGAGGGCCGCAGGGCCTGTTCCTGTGCTATAATTTTCTTTGTTCTTTCTTTTCTTTGCTGTGCGCTCCAAGTCGCATCTCCGTGCCTCTCAGCTGACACTGCAGCGTCTGATGGGGTGCTGCACTGCTCGAGGTGCTGACTTTCAGAGGGGACGTTAGACCGGAGTTGCATTTGGCCTCCTGGCTGGATGTGCAAGATCCCGTGTGCACTGTTTCTAAAACAGAAGAACTGGCACTGGTGTTCTGATCAATAGTCATCCCTTAACCAACCATCACAAAAACAGACCATCTTGTCTTTTTTTAAATGATGGCGTTTGTGGGATCTTGCTGTGCACTGCATGTCCTACATTTCAACAGTGACTACAGCGAATGAAGTGTAAAGGGCTTTGGGATGTCCTAAGGCCTTGACGGAATTTGCATCTTATATTGTGCCTGGCTTTGAGGCACAATCTCCACTGTCCATCTACAGCCGCTTGACCTGAAGGGGCTAAAGTATCCCCAGAAACAGAAAAAAACATACGCACACACAAAATAGGGGGCAGAAGCAGGCCATTCGGCCCCTCGAGCCTGCTTCGCTATGCAATGAGATGTAGGCCGATCTGTTTGAGTTGAATCCCGCATTCTCCATCCACTCCCGGCAACCTTTGATTCTCATCTCCAACATGAATCCAGCTATCTTCATGAGATTACAGGGATAGGGCCTGGGTGGAGTGCTCTGTTGGAGAGTCAGTGCAGACGCGATGGGCTGAATGGCCTCTTCCTGCACTGGAGAGATTCTATGGAACCCCCCCCCTCAATGATATCTGCGCTCCTCTAATTCGGGCCTCTTATGCATTGCCAATCATAATCGCTCCACCATTGGCAGCCACGCCTTCAGCTGCCTGGGCCCCAAGCTCTGAACCCCTCCATCCCCCCTTAACCAGCCATCTCTCTTTACCTTGGCTTTCCAAGAGTCTCCTTCAACCCCACCTCTGAACAAGCTTTTAGCTACCTCTCCTGATATCTCCTCTCGTCGCTCAGTGCCATACTGCACCTTCGGGTGTTTCATTATGTTAAAGGTGCCATATAAATGCAAGCTGTTGCTATTGCTATATTGATGGTCCCTAATTCTGCTCCTGCCTATAAATGGAAACATCTTCGATATTTAGGCTACCTACTTTTAAAGCTTTCTATCAGGTAATTTTTTTAACGTTTAAAGTTTATTTATTAGTGTCACAAGTAGGCTTACATTAACACTGCAATGAAGTTACTGTGAAAATCCCCTAGTTGCCACACTCCGACGCCTGTTCGGGTACACTGAGGGGCAATTTAGCACGGCCAACGCACCTAACCAGCACATCTTTCGGACTGTGGGAGGAAACCGGAGCACCCAGAGGAAACCCACGCAGACACGGGGAGAACGTGCAAACTCCACACAGACAGTGACCTGAGCCGGGAATCGAACCCGGAGTCCCTGGCGCTGTGAGGCAGCAGTGCTAACCCGCTGTGCCACCCTGCTGCCCAGTTCTCTGAGTCTTCAAGGGGATACAGCCTCTGTTTGTTCAATCTTTTGCGACAGGGTATAACCTCAGAGCAACAATGCCAGAGCTCTCCCTGGTGACTCTATATTCTTTTTACCGGCACTGATCACAGGATCTCAAACATGGGGCCTTCCATTACCAACCAGGGACCTCAGTACACACCACAGAGAAATCTTGTGAGGATTCGCACAGGAACGTAATTGGTGCCAGAAATAAAAATCAAATCCATTAGCAGTCTCTAGGTAACGCGTGCATCATCTAATATACAGGCTCAATTCTGGTTCAACATTGAGGGGGTATTTTTTGTTTGAAAATACCAAGAAGTCACGTACTGGTTGTGAAGAGCCGAGCCAGCTTCGGTTACATATTTACACTGAACTCGATAATTAACATCAAAGTCAACATTAAGGGTGGTTTAAAAGCACCCAAGGCAGCGGCATTGATTCAAACCTCCCAACTGAACAAAGTGCTAACAAAAGACAGGATGGGAGGTAATGGAATAAAGTCATTTTAAAAAGCCCTGCCACTCAATAGATTCGCTCAAGCTTAAAAGCAACTGGTTCGTAACCTCTGAACCTTGAAATGTTTTTCTCAGTTTTTAAAAGGAGGATGGAAACAGGATGAAAGGACAAAGTCCTTGATGTTCCACAGCACAAGGAACACGACAGGATAATACAGTACAGGAGGCCATTCAGCCCATCAAGCTGGCACTAACTTTTTTTCAAAGAGCCATCTTTTCAATCCCACTCCGCTTGCTCTTTCGCGGGCAATTGGGACTAGTTTAGGGATTTAAAATAAAGGGGCAGCATGGACAATTGGGCCAAAGGGCCTGTTTCCATACTGTAAACCTCTGACTCTTATTTCCCCATATTCATACAATTCTGTGTCATAGAATCCCTAGAGTGCAGAAGGAGGCCATTCGGCCTATTCAGCCTGCACTGTACACAATCCCACCCAGGCTCTATTCCCATATCCCCACACATTTGCCCTGCTAATCCCCCTGACACGAGGGTCAATTGAGCATGGCCAATCAACCCAACCCGCACATCTTTGGCGTTCAAATTTTTTATCCAATTCCCAAGCCGGGAATCGAACCCGGGTCCCTGGCACTGTAAGGTAGCAGTGCTAACCACTGTGCCCGTTCCATTTCCCACCAGTTGCCGTGATGGGATTTGAAACAATGTCCACAGAAAATTAGCCTGGGCCCCCGGATCAGGGGTTACCAAATTGGGGTTTGCAGAACATAGGGGGTCCATGGGACTTGAAGGGACTATTCCCCCCTCCCCCCCCCTCAAACCTTTTGGTAAAGAGGAGAAACCGGTGAAATTGGAATTGGAGTTTAATGTCACAGGGAATAAAACTTTTTCTGGAAAAATCCAAGGCCTGGTTTTTTTATTACCAATTAGCCACTTAGCATGCTGTCCCCATATTCCAGCTCACACCAATAAGACCATAAGACATAGGAGCAGAATTAGGCCACTCGGCCCATCGAGTCTGCTCCGCCATTCGATCATGGCTGATATTTTTCTCATCCCCATTCTCCCACCTTTACCCCATAACCCCCAATCCCCTTATCAATCAAGAACCTATCTATCTCGGTCTTAAAGACACTCAATGACCTGACCTCCACAGCCTTCTGCGGCAAAGAGTTCCACAGATTCACCACTCTCGGGCTGAAGAAATTCCTCCTCATCTCTGTTTTAAAGGATCGTCCCTTTAGCCCGAGGTTGTGCCCTCTGGTTCTAGTTTTTCCTACGAGCGGAAACATCATCTCCACGTCCACTCTATCCAGCCCTCACAGTATCCTGTAAGTTTCAATAAGATCTCCCCCCGTCATCCTTCTAAACTCCAATGCCAGTTCCCCGATCCAGCCCGGTGCTCGTTGACCTACACTGGCTCCTGGTTCCGTCGCTGAACTCTCATTGTGCCTCCAGTTGCAGCCACTTGCACATCCCCAACTTCCTTCTCACCATCATTGGTGGCCGTGCCATCAGCTTACTAAATCTCTGCATCATCCACTGCTCTTTTAAGATATTCCCTGAAACCAACCGCTGACCAGGCTTATGCGCACCCGACCCCAATACCTCCTTCCTTGGCTTGGCGTCAGGCCTTGTTTGCTGTTGCTCCTGGGAAGGACCTGAGCTCTAAAGAGGGTGCAGAGGAGATTCACCACGATGCTGCCTAGGCTGGAGTGTTGCAGCTATGGAGAGAGGCTGGTTAGGCTGGGGTTGCTTCCCTAAGAGCAGAGAAGGCTGAGGAGGGACCTGGCTGAGGTGTACAAAATTATGAGACACAGAGATAGGGTAGAAAGAAAGAAACTTTTCCTCTTAGTAGAGGGGTCAATAACCAGGGGGTCAGATTTAAGGTAAGGGGCAGGAGGTTTGGAGTGGATTTGAGGAAACGTATTTTCACCCAGAGGGTGGTGGGAATCTGGAACTCGCTGCCTGAAAGAGCGGTAGAGGCGGGAACCCTCACAACGTTTAAACATAGAAACCAGAAGCAGGAGGAGGCCATTCGGCCCTTCGAGCCTGCTCCGCCATTCATCTTGATCATGGCTGATCATCAAACTCAATATCCTGATCCCCCCTTCCCCCCAAATCCCTTTCGCCCCAAGAGCTATATCTAATTTCTTCTCGAAATCACACAATGTTTTGGCCTCGACTACTTTCTGTGGTAATGAATTCCACACATTCACCACCCTCTGGGTGAAGAAATTTCTCCTCACCTCAGTTCTAAAAGGTTTACCCCTTATCCTCAAACTATGACCCCTAGTTCTGGACTCCCCCACCATCTGGAACATTCTTTCTGAATCTACCCTGTCTAACCCTGTCAGAATTTTATAAGTTTCTATGAGATCACCTCTCACTCTTCTAAACTCCAGTGAATATAATCCTAACTAGCTTAGTCTCTCCTCATATGACAGACCTGCCATCCCAGGAATCAGCCTGGTAAACCTTCGCTGTACTCCCTCTATAGCAAGGACATCCTTCCTCAGAAAAGGAGACCAAAACTGCACACAATATTCTAGGTGTGGCCTCACCAACACCCTGTACAATTGCAGCAAAACATCCCTATCCCTACACTCAAATCCTCTTGCTATGAAGGCCAACACACTATCTGCCTTCTTTACTGCCTGCTGTACCTGCGTGCTAACTTTCAGCGACAGATGCACAAGGACACCAAAGTCTCGTTGAGTGTCCACCCCACCTTTCTCAATTTAAGAAGCATTTAGATGAGCAGCTGAAACACCATAGGGTACAAGGCTATGGACCAAGTGCTGGAAAATGGGATTAGAATAGATAGGGGCTTGACGGTCAGAGCAGACACGATGGAATGAAGGGCTATCCTCATTGGAATTCAGAAGAATGAGGGGAGATCTTATAGAAACATATAAGATTATGAAGGGAATAGATAAGATAGAAGCAGGGAAGTTGTTTCCACTGGTGGGTGAAACTCGAACTAGGGGGCATAGCCTCAAAATAAGGGGAAGCAGATTTAGGACTGAGTTGAGGAGGAACTTCTTCACCCAAAGGGTTGTGAATCTGTGGAATTCCCTGCCTAGTGAAGCAGTTGAGGCTACCTCATTGGATGTTTTTAAGGTAAGGATAGATTTTTGAACAGTAAAGGAATTAAGGGTTATGGTGAGCGGGCGGGTAAGTGGAGCTGCGTCCACAAAAAGATCAGCCATGATCTTATTGAATGGTGGGGCAGGTTTGAGGGGCCAGATGGCCTACTCCTGCTCCTAGTTCTTATGTTCTTTTGTCTCCTTTTGTGCTGTAAAACTCTATGAGGATGTGTTGCTATGTTAAAGATGCTATATAAATGCTAATGATCAGAAGTGAGATTCTGTAGTTTATTATCTCCCCATTCCTTCAACTGCATAGGATTGGGGATAAAGGAATTCGTAGAAGGATCATAGAATCCCTACAGTGCAGAAGGAGGCCATTTGGCCCATTGAGTCTGTACTGACCACAATCCCACCCAAGTCCTATTCCCATAACCCCATATCTTTACTCTGCTAATCCCCTGACATTAGGGTCAATTTAGCATGGCTAATCAACCTAACCCGCACACCTTTTGGACCGTGGGGGGAAACCGGAGCACCCGGAGGAAACCCACGCAGACACAGGGAGAATGTGCAAACTCCACACAGACAGTGACCCAAGGCTGGACTTGAAACCAGGTCCCTGGCGCTGTGAGACCACTGTGCCACCATGCCACCCACCAATCGACAGCAAGTCAGGGAGATGGGACACTGCTGGTTGGTGAATCAGATGGACCCGTTGTGACTTTCCCTCCAGAGGCCACGCTGTGCTAACCGGTGCGGAGACTGCCACCCGAGAAAAGTGAGGGGGAGCCGGAGAAACTGCAGAGACAGAAAGGCAGCAATGTCTGAGGGGGAATGTCAGTAATCCTGACCCGATGAAAATTCCAGAAATACCAGATTCGTAACAGGCTGTGAGCCCCGCTGCAGGTTGGAAAAGATAGTGGAGGCAGTCGGTAGTTTTGGAATTTGAGAGTGGCTGGTAGCTTCCGAGAACCTCATACTTTTCCACGAGGGTCAGCTGGGGGTCTCTGTATACTTTTTTTCAAAAAAAGAGTGTTCGTTCATACAAGTTCCGGTCCAGTTATTAATAATTTAACAGCACGAAACATTGCAAAGGCTTGGCAGGAAAACCATCTCTCGTTTCCCTACCCTCTGCTTCATCTGTTATCCTCTCTAGAGTGCTCGAACTATTCTAATGAGACAAATGGAAAAGTAATCCCCCTCCTGGTGAAGCTGTTCAGTAAAGGGCTATCAGGAATCCGTTCACTCACAGCTGCTGTTTAAACAATATATCAAAAGCTGCTTGATCACTTGTGCATCTTTCAACATGGTTTGAAGACAGCTTCAATCCTTCACACGCTCCATTTCCATGATGTTGGAAATGTGTCATCATAATTATTCGACTTCAATTATTAACGTGGAACATTGGATATTTTCCACCCAATGTCACACAAGCATCATATTCATGTCAAATACGAACAGGGTCTTTGACACAATGACCCGGTGGCACAGTGGTTAGCACCGCTACCTCACAGCGCCAGGGACCCGGGTTCGATTCCCGTCTTGGGTCACTGTCTGTGTGGAGTCTGCACGTTCTCCCCGTGTCTGCGTGGGTTTCCTCCGGGTGCTCCGGTTTCCTCCCACACTCCAACGATGTGTGGGTTAGGTTGATAGGGACAATTTAGCATGGCCATAGTGTCAGGGGGATTAGCAGGGTAATAAATGGGGTTAAGTGGATAAGGCCTGGGTGGGATTGTTGTCAGTGCAGGCTCGATGGGCTGAATGGCCTCCTTCTGCACGGCAGGGATTCTTTGACCCAAGCACAGAATGCAGCGCTTGGAGGCGATGGCCGAGTGGTATTACTGCGAGGCTATTAATCCAGAAACTCAGTTCAGGGACCCAGGTTCAAATCCCGCCACGGCAAATGGTGGAATTTGAATTCAATAAAAAAACGTCTGGAATTAAGGATCTACTGATGACCGTAAAACCATTGTCGATTGTCGGAAAAACCCATCTGGTTCACTAACGTCCTTTAGGGAAGGAAATCTGCCATCTTTGCCTGTCTGGCCTACATGTGACTCCAGAACCACAGCAATGTGGTTGACTCTCAACTGCCAACTTTCAAAAAGTGTGTTAGCCAGGGTTCAGGGTAAGCACATTCCTCTTAGAGTGAAGGGCAAGGCTGGCAGAAGTAGGGAACCCTGGATGACTCGGGATATTGAGGCCCTGGTCAAGGAGGCGGCAGCACATGACATGCATAGGCAGCTGGGATAAAGTGAATCCCTTGAAGAGTATAGGGGGTGTAGGAGTAGAGTTAACAGAGAAAGCAGGAGGGCAAAAAGGGGACACGAGATTGTTTTGGCAGATAAGGCAAAGGAGAATCCAAAGAGCTTCCAAAGGGCACCTTCGGAAAAATAAAAACTCCAAATGGTTCTCGACTTTAATCAAAGCATTTGTTTGAATTTATTCTCTCCCGCTAATTAGAATGTCAAAACTGAAGAAAGGTTGGTGAGGCTTTATCCCGCCTTATAGACTAAAAGATAAACAAAATACTCAATGGGATTACTCTACAGAAATGGGCCCCACAATAAATTAAACCCTGCAGTATCCAGAGAATCACTCCTCGCGCTCGTGTTGTGTAATACTGGTCACCATACCTCCTCGATGAAATGCATCTTGGGAGTGTTATATATTCATTCACGGGATTTTGGCATCACTGGCAAGGCAATAATCCCTTAATTACCCCTAAAGGCGGCGGCAGGCAGGGGGAAACCATGGAATCCCTACAGTGCAGAAGGAGGCCATTTGGCCCATTGGGTACGCACCTGAAAGAGCACCTTACCCAGGCCCTCTCTGCCACCCTATTCCTGTAACATTACACAATTGAGTACATCCAGGGACACTAAAGGGCAATTTAGCACGGCTAATCCGCTTAACCAACACACCTCTGAGCTGTGGAAGGCAACCGGAGCACCCGGAGGAAACCCGCGCAGACGCGGGGAGAATGTGCAAACTCCGCACAGTCACCTGAAGCCGGAATTGAACCCGGATCCCTGGCGCTGTGAAACAGCAGCGCTAACCACCCTGTTGCCTTTTTGAATCGCTGCAGTTACTGTGGTGTAGGTACACCAACAATAATGTTAGGGAGGGATGGTGGCACAGTGGTTGGCACAACTGCCCCTCAGCTCCAGGGACCTGGGTTCAATTCCAGCCTTGGGTCACTATCTGTGTGGAGTCGGCACATTATCCCCGTGTCTGCGTGGGTTTCCTCCGGCTGCTCCAGTTTCCTCCCACAGTCCAAAGATGTGCGGGTTAGGTGGATTGGCCATGGTAAAATGTGTGGGGTTATGGGGAAAGGGCAGAGGGGAGGAACTGGGTAAAAATGCTCTGTCGGAGAGTCAGTGCAGACTCGATGAACCAAATGGCCGCCTTCTGTGGATTCCAGGATTTTGACCTAGAGACAGGGAAGGAATGGCCGATATATTTCGAAGTCAGGATGGTGGGGTGGTCCAGAGGGGAACGACAGTATTTGAATGACGCTTTTCTGAATTTTTCTCTGATCTCCAATGGTCCACTCAATGTGAAAGTGATGAAGCAGATGCAGCAATTTACAACTCTCATTCCTTTAAATCAAAAATCTAATTGCAACTGACCTTGATAATGGAATGAGAAAGAACAAAGAAAATTACAGCACAGGAACAGGCCCTTCGGCCCTCCAAGCCTGCACTGACCATGCTGCCTGACTGAACTAAAACCCCCTACCCTTCCGCCGACCATATCCCTCTATTCCCATCCTATTCATGTATTTGTCCAGGCGCCCCATAAAACTCACCATCGTATCTGCTTTCACTACCGTCCCCGGCAGCAAGTTCCAGGCACCCACCACCCTCTGTAAAAAAACTTGCCCTGTACATCTCCTTTAAACCTTGCCCCTCGCACCTTAAACTTATGTCCCCTAGTAATTGACTCTTCCACCCTGGGAAAAAGCTTCTGACTATCCACTCTGTCCATGCCCCTCATAATCTTGCAGACATCTATCAGGTCGCCCCTCAACCTCCGTCGTTCCAGTGAGAACAAACCAGGTTTCTCCAACCTCTCCTCATAGCTAATGCCCTCCAGAACAGGCAACATCCTGGTAAATCTTTTCTGTACCCTCTCCAAAGCCTCCACATCCTTCTGGTAGTGTGGCGACCAGAATTGAACACTGTATTCTAAGTGCAGCCTAACTAAGGTTCAATGTGACTTGCTGCAATGTGACTTGCCAAATTTTAAACTCAATGCCCCGGCCAAAGAAGGGTCACCAATTGGTGAGAAACCACCTAATTTTGTAGGTTAAATTTTGGATTAGTTCATGCGAAAGCTCTCTCGCTGCCTGACATCGGCATTCTGGATTGGGAGAAGAGTTTGAGCGACACTGGCTTCTCTGCCGAAAAACCCACTGCAGATTAGGGCAGATTACTACACTCGTCCATGCCTCCACAACCCCCTTCTTTCATTCCTGCGCACCCCCAACCTCCCCCACCCTCACCACCTTTTAAATGATGGGAATGCAACAGAGAGAGAGAGACAGAGAGAGATTCATTGCTGACAAGACTAATTATCCCACGTGGGGCCCTGGATAAATTGGTCGTGTGTGTGAGCACTAACTGGCCATTCAAGCATCATCTCCAATCGCGTTTTATTAAAGAACTCTCTCTGGTCGGAGAAATCTTCATTAACTTAAAAAGGTCAAGTCTTCTGTGAAATCCAGAAGCTATTTAAAAGGTTTTTTTTTTGGAACTGCAACAACTCAATTTGTAATCAATCCCCAATGTTAAAATTAACAAATCCACATATTACACCCACTCTGCTCAGAAACTGATGGGGAAATGGGATTGGAAGAGGTATCGCGTTGAATTCACAGCACTGTAACAAATTGTTCAGCTCAACTGGTCGATGGCAGCGTATCTGCTCCACGTAAATCACCTCTCACCCCATATCCCTGCTGGCTGCCCTTCAAGGCTGCATTTCTTTACTTATTCATTCTTGGGATGTGGGCATCGCTGGCTAGGCCAGCATTTATTGCCCATCACTAACTGCCCCTTGAGAAGGTGGTGGCGAGCCACCTTCTCGAACCCGCTGCAGTCCATGTGGTGTAGGTACACTCTCAGTGCTGTTAGGGAGGGATTTAATAAGACCTTAACTAGGAGCAAGAGTAGGCCATCTAGCCCCTTGGGCCTGCTACGCCATTCTATAAGATCATGGCTGATCTTTTTGTGGACTCAGCTCCACTTGCTGGGGGCGGCACAGTGGTTAACACTGCTGCCTCACAGCGCCAGGGACCTGGGTTCGATTCCCGGCTTGGGTCACTGTCTGTTTGTGGAGCTTGCACGTTCTCCCCGGGTCTGCGTGGGTTTCCTCCGGGTGCTCTGGTTTCTTCCCACATTCTGAAAGACGTGCTGGTTAAGTGCATTGACCCGAACAGGCGCCTGACTGTAGCGACTAGGGGAATTTCACAGTAACTTCATTGCAGTGTTAATGTAAGCCTTACTTGTGACTAACAAACAAACATTTGTACCCACCCCGCTCACCATAACCCTCAATTCCTTCACTGTTCAAAAATCTATCTATCCTTGCCTTAAAAACATTCAATGAGGTAGCCTCAACTGCTTCACTGGGCAGGGAATTCCACAGATTCACAACCCTTTCTGTGAAGAAGTTCCTCCTCAACTCTGTTCTAAATCTGCTTCCCCTTATTTTGAGGCCATGCCCCCTAGTTCTAGTTTCACCCGTCAGTGGAAGCAACTTCCCTGCTTCTATCTTATCTATTCCCTTCATAACCCATATGTTTCTATTCCAAGATTTTGACCCAGTGACAGTGAAAGAACAGTGATATATTTCCAAGTCAGGATGGAGAGCGACTTGGAGGGGAACCTCCAGGTGTTGTTCCCAGGTGTCTGCTTCTCTTGTCCATCTACAGATGGTAGTGGTAAGGAGACTTGGCGAGTTGCTAGATGGTACACATGGCTGCAACTCAGTGGTGGAGGGAGTGAATGTTTAACATGGTGGATGGGGCGCCAATGAAACAGGCTGGATTGTGTTGAGCTCGAGTGTTGTTGGAGCTGCACACATCCAGGCAAGTGGGGAGTATTCCATCACATTCCTGACTTGTGCCTTGTAGATGGTGGACAGGCTTTGGGGAGTTATTTTCCATAGAATTCCCTGCTTTTGTAGCCACAGTATTTATATGGCTGGTCCAGTTCAGTTTCTGGTCATTGGTAATCCACAGGGTTTTGATATTCGGGGATTCAGTGATGGTAATGTCATTGAATGTCAAGGGGCAATGGTTAGATCCTCTCTTGTTGGAGGTGCCTGACACTTATGTGGCATGAATGTTGCTTGCCACTTGTCAGCTCAAGCCTGGATATTGTCCAGGTCTTGCTGCATTGGGACATGGACTGCTTCAGTATCTGAGTCACCGTGAATGGTGCTGAACATTGTGCAATCATCGGTAAACATCCCCACTTCTGACCTTATGATGGAGGGAAGGAGCAGAAGATGGTTGGGCCTAGGACACTAACCCTGAGGGACTCCTGCAGTGATGTCCTGGAGTTGAGAAGACTGACCTCCAAGCACCACAACCATTTCCCCTTGTGTCAGATAGGACTCCAATCCGTGGAGGGTTTTCCCCGATTCCCATTGACTTCAGTTTTGTTTGGGCTCCTTGATGCCACTCAAAAGGTGAACACTGCAATTGCAGTGGGTGCATTGTCCACCCATTCACAGCAATGGTATCTGTATCAATGATTACAGACCATACACCTTAATACATACTAATTACATACGATATCACAGAGAACTCGGGCCTGAGAGTGTGACACCGGGAATAATGCCGCCCTCACCCAAGGTACACCCAAACCCTGAGCAGTGACTACTCGTCATACAACTCGAGGGAGGGAATGGCAGGGAGACACCCACTTGCCGCAGGCTTCCAATTTCCAATGGGGAAAAGCGACCATGCAACAGGACTGCACATGCACACATGTGGGCGGCACGGTAGCACAGTGGTTATTGCTCACAGCACTAGGGACCCGGGTTCGATTCCCGGCTTGGGTCACTGTCTGTGTGGAGTGTGAACGTTCTCCCCGTGTCTGCATGGGCTTCCTCCGGGTGCTCCGGTTTCCTCCCACAGTCTGAAAGATGTGCTGGTTAGGGTGCATTGACCCGAACAGGCGCCGGACTGTGGCGACGAGGGAATTTCACACTAACTTCATTTCAGTGTAAGCCTTACTTGTGACTAATAAATAAACTTTAACTTTATTTTGCCTCACGTCAGTGCAAGGAGTTAGTGGATAAACTCTGTTTGTTCTCACTGGAACGACGGAGGTTGAGAGGTGACCTGATAGAAGTCTTCAAGATTATGAGGGGCATGGACAGAGTGGGTAGTCAGATGCTCTTTCCTAGGATAGAAAAGTCAAGTACTAGGGGACATAAGTTTAAGGTGCGTTTAGAGGAGATGTGGGAGGCAAGTTTTTTTTAAAAAACACAGATGGTGGTGAATATCTGGAACGCGCTGCCCGGGGGGGGGAGGTGGTGGGAGCAAGTATGATAGTGGCATTTAAGGGGCAACTAGATGAATACATGAATAGGATGTGAATGGAAGGATACGGACTCTAAGTACATATGGTTTTAGTTTAGACAGGCATCGTGGTTGGCGCAGGCTTGGAGGGCCGAAGGGCCTGTTCCTGTGCTGTAGTGATCTTTGTTCCCTGTTCTTTGCTCTTTACATTATTCATGTTAACCACTCACTGTGTTGTTAACCACTCACTGTGTTGTCAGCCCCCCCACATTCTCACCACTCTCTGGGTAAAGAGGTTTCTCCCGAATTCCCTGCCAGTGACCATTTTGATCCAGAGTCCACAAGTTATCTCCAGCGAACTGAATAACACTGTGGGGCAGGTTAAAGCCAGACAACAGTCCCAACGTCCCAGTGAACCTTTTCATTCAAGGGCTGAGTTCACTCATCACAGCCAGGGCTACAGATGGAACAACAACTTCCATTTATGTAGCATCTTCATGATAGTAAAACATCCCAAAGCGCTCCATGGGAGCATTACTAAACCAAATCTGATGCCCAGCCACACACACAGGTGAGGTCAGGCCAGGAGAGGCCAGGGGAAGTTTTTGGAGGGTTTAAAAAGGGCTTACCTTGGAGGTTCAGCTTCATTGTTCCCAGGAGCAGGCTGAGGGTAAGAGAGTGGGTTTTCTGACTAATTAATTATTTATTTTTTCAGTTAATTTTGGGTTTAAAATCGGAGGTTTTTTTCAAAACCGGAAGTCAGGCCAGGAGAGGCCAGGGGAAGTTTTTGGAGGGTTTAAAAGTGCACCAAAGTATACAGCGGGCAGCATCGTAGCGGGCAGCAGAGTGAGTGGGAAGTTGAGTGAGCTGTCAGGGCTTTGGCTCACAGGGCTTGGACGAGCAGGGGTGAGTTTTTGTTTCCTTACACTCTTATTAACTTTTCACTGTCTTACTTGACATAAAGGGTCCAGTATGAGTGTGAAACCAGTGTGTTGTTCCCAGTGTAGGATGTGGGAGGTCCTGGAGGCATCTGGCCTCCCGGACATCCACATCTGTGAGGGGTGTGTCGAGCTGCGGTTCCTGAGGGACCGTGTTAGGGAGCTGGAACTGCAGCTCGAGGATCTTAGGCTGATGAGGGAGAATGAGGAGGTGATAGACAAGAGTTATCATCAGGTGGTCACACCAGGGCCACGGGAGGAGGCCAAGTGGGTGACGGCCAGGAAGGGCAAGGCTAGGGTGGTTGAGAGCACCCCGGTGGATTTGCCCCTGCACAACAAGTACTCCTGCTTGAGTACTGCTGGGGGGGACAGCCCGCCTGGGGGAAGCAGCAGTGGCCGTGTCTCCGCAGTGGAGTCCAGCCCTGTAACTCAGAGGGCTAAGGAAAAGAGGAGGAAGGCGGTATTAATCGGGGACTCGATGGTGAAGGGGACAGACAGGCGTTTCTGCGGAGGTAGGCGGGATTCTCGCATGGTGGTCTGCCTCCCTGGGGCCGGGATCCAGGATGTCGCTAGTCGCGTCCCGGAAATCCTGAGGTGGGAGGGAGAGAAGCCTGAGGTAGCGGTACATATTGGTACCGCTGATGTGGGTAGGAAGGGAGAAGGGGTCATGAAAAGGGAGTACAGGGAATTAGGGAGACAGCTGAGAAAGAGGAAAGCAAAGGCAGGAATCTCAGGATTACTGCCTGTGCCACGGGAAGGTGAGGGCAGGAATGGAGTGAGGTGGAGGATGAATGTGTGGCTGAGGGACTGGTGCAGGGGGCAGGGATTCAGGTTCCTGGACCATTGGGACCTCTTTAGGGGCAGGGGTGATCTGTATACAAAAAACGGGTGGAACTTGAATCACACGGGGACCAACATCCTGGCCGGTAGGTTGGCTAAGGCTACTGGGGAGAATTTAAACTAGATAGGTTGGGGGGAGGGGAGCTAGAAGAGTTGACTAGGATCAAGGAACTAATTGATGGGGGGGAGGATGCAGGGGTAAGGGGAATTACAAAATTAATGGTAGAGGAGAGGGTGCAAGTGAATGAAGGCGGTAATTTAGATAAGGGAGTAGAGGGAGAGGGTGTTCGCGACTCATCAAAGCGGGTCCAGATAAAAGCTGGAATAAGGACACTTTGCCTGAATGCACGAAGCATTCGGAACAAGGTGAATGAGTTGATGGTGCAAATCAGCACAAGTGGGTACGATCTGGTGGCCATTACAGAAACGTGGCTGAAAGGTGACCAGGACTGGGAGATGAATATCCAGGGGTATCAGGCGTTTAGGAAGGATAGACAGGAAGGAAAAGGTGGTGGGGTCGCGCTATTAATAAGAGATAATATCAGGGTAGTACTGAGGGATGACATAGGCTCTGAGGAACAAAACGTGGAATCATTATGGGTAGAGATGAGGAATAGTAGAGGGAGAAAGACACTAGTAGGTGTGGTATATAGGCCCCCAAATAATAATGTTGAGGTAGGGAGGGCTATAAACAAGCAGATAAGGGATGCGTGTAAAAAGGGAACGGCAATAATCATGGGGGACTTCAACATGCACATTGACTGGCAGACTCAAGTCGGTAAGGGTGGAATGGAGGAAGAGTTCTTAGAATGCTGTCGGGATAGTTTCCTTGAACAGCATGTTACGGAACCGACGAGGGAACGAGCTATTTTGGATCTGGTATTGTGTAACGAGGTAGGTAGAATTAAGGATCTTATTGTGAAGGACCCTCTTGGGTCTAGTGACCACAATATGGTCGAATTTCTGATTCAGATGGAAGAGGAGAAAGTTTGGTCTCAAACCAGTGTCCTCTGTTTGAACAGAGGGAAATATGATAGGATGAGGGATGAATTGGCTAAGGTAGACTGGGAGAGCAGGCTGACAGGTAGGATAGCTGAGGAACAGTGGAGGATTTTTAAGGAGATCCTTTTCAGTTCTCAGCAAAAATATATTCCAGCAAAAAACAAGGATTGTAAGAAAAGGGAGAACCAGCCGTGGATAACGAAGGAAATAAAGGAGAGTATTAAAATAAAAACAGCTGCGTACAGAGTGGCCAAAAATAGTGGAGAAACAAGTGATTGGGAAAAATTTAAGAAACAACAAAGAGAGACTAAGAAAGCGATAAAGAAAGGAAGGATAGACTATGAAGCTAGGCTAGCAATTAATATAAAAAATGATAGTAAAAGTTTTTATAAATATATAAAAAGGAATAGAGTGGCTAGAGTGAATGTTGGACCCTTGGAGGACGAGAGGGGGGAGTTAATAGTGGGAAATGAGGATACGGCTGAGTCTTTAAATAAGTTTTTTGTGTCGGTCTTCACGGTGGAGGACACAAATAGTTTGCCAAATATTAACGATAGAGGGTTGGCAGCAGGAGAAATACTTAATACAATTAATGTTACCAGAGAGGCAGTGCTGGGTAGACTAATGGGACTGAAGGTGGACAAGTCCCCGGGTCCGGATGGAATGCACCCCAGGGTATTGAAAGAAATGTCAGAGGTAATAGTGGATGCGTTAGCGATTATTTATCAAAACTCGTTGCATTCTGGGGTAGTGCCGGTTGATTGGAAAACGGCTAATGTTACGCCGCTGTTTAAAAAAGGAAGGAGACAAAAGGCGGGTAACTATAGGCCGGTCAGCTTAACGTCTGTAGTAGGGAAAATGCTGGAATCCATTATTAAAGAGGAGATAGCAGGGCATCTGGATAGAAATGGTTCGATCAATCAGACGCAGCATGGATTCATGAGGGGAAAGTCGTGCTTGACGAACATGTTGGATTTTTATGAAGATGTGACGAGGGCGGTTGATGGAGGAGAACCGGTGGATGCGGTGTTTTTGGATTTCCAAAAGGCGTTTGATAAGGTGCCCCATAAAAGGCTGCTGAAGAAGATTCGGGCACACGGTGTTGGGGGTAGTGTGTTAAAGTGGATTGGGGACTGGCTATCCGACAGGAAGCAAAGAGTCGGAATAAATGGATGTTTTTCCGGTTGGAGGAAGGTAACTAGTGGCGTGCCGCAGGGATCGGTACTCGGGCCGCAACTGTTTACCATTTATATAGATGATCTGGAGGAGGGGACGGAGTGTAGGGTAACGAAGTTTGCAGACGACACAAAGATAAGTGGAAAAGTGAATCGTGTGGAGGACGGAGAAGATCTGCAGAGAGATTTGGACAGGCTGAGTGAGTGGGCGAGGATATGGCAAATGGAGTATAACGTTGATAAATGCGAGGTTATACACTTTGGAGGAAATAATAACAAATGGGATTACTATCTCAATGGAAACAAATTAAAACATGCTACCGTGCAAAGGGACCTGGGGGTCCTTGTGCATGAGACGCAAAAGCCCAGTCTGCAGGTACAACAGGTGATCAAGAAGGCAAATGGGATGTTGGCCTATATTGCGAGGGGGATAGAATATAAAAGCAGGGATGTCTTGATGCACCTGTACAGGGCATTGGTGAGGCCGCAGCTGGAATACTGTGTGCAGTATTGGTCCCCTTATATGAGGAAGGATATATTGGCATTGGAGGGAGTGCAGAGAAGGTTCACCAGGTTGATACCGGAGATGAGGGGTTTGGATTATGAGGAGAGGCTGAGGAGATTGGGTTTGTACTCGTTGGAGTTTAGAAGGATGAGGGGGGATCTTATGGAGACTTATAAGATAATGCGGGGGCTGGATAGGGTGGAGGCGGAGAGATTCTTTCCACTTAGTAAGGAAGTTAAAACTAGAGGACACAGCCTCAAAATAAAGGGGGGTCGGTTTAAGACAGAGTTGAGGAGGAACTTCTTCTCCCAGAGGGTGGTGAATCTCTGGAATTCTCTGCCCACTGAGGTGGTGGAGGCTACCTCGCTGAATATGTTTAAAGCGCGGATGGATGGATTCCTGATCGGTAAGGGAATTAAGGGTTATGGGGATCAGGCAGGTAAGTGGTACTGATCCACGTCAGATCAGCCATGATCTTATTGAATGGCGGGGCAGGCTCGAGGGGCTAGATGGCCTACTCCTGCTCCTATTTCTTATGTTCTTATGTTCTTAGGTCAGGTGATCAGAAGCTCAGTTTTAAGGAGGGAATTCCAGAGCTTGGGGCCTTGGCTAAAGACCCAAACACCCAATGGTGGAGCAATTGCAATCAGGGAAGCACTAGATTCATAGCAAGGTTACCAGCAGAGGGGAGGTGGCTCTTCGGCCCATCGTGTCTGTGCTAGCCCCCTGAAGGAACACAGAAAAATAGCAAATGGCCTTCACCTCCCATTCGGCCCTTTGAGCCTGCTCTGCCATTTATGATCACGGCAGGTCATCCAACTCAATAGCCTGATCCTGCCTTCACCCCCATATCCTTTAATCCTCTTTGCCCCAAGTGCTAATATTGAACCCTTTCTTGAAAACTGATGTTTTGGGCTCAACTGCTTTCTGTGGTAGTGAATTCCACACATTCACCACCCTCTGGGTGAAGAAATTCTCCTCACCTCTGTCCCAAAACGGTCTACCCCGAATCCTCAGACTGTGACCCCTGGTTCTGGATTCCCCCACCATCACCCTAGATATGACTGTAACACTACATTCTGCACTCTCTCCTTTCCTTCTCTATGAACGGTATGCTTTGTCTGTATAGTGCACAAGAAACAATACTTTTCACTGTATGCTAATACATGTGACAATAATAAATCAAATCAAAATCAGGAACATCCTTCCTGTATCTACCCGGTCTAGCCCTGTTGGAATTGTTTTGGCTTCTATAAGATCCCTCCTCATTCTTCTGAACTCCAGCAAATGCAATCCTAACAATTCACCTCGTGTCAATCCCCCGCCCTTTTCCCGGTTTCTTACCTCGCTGATGAAGTCTCCGATGTCTCCAGGGTGTGGAGCGGCTGAGCGGACTGGGTACTGGGGCTCGGCATGGATTGGCCGCTCATCGACTCGCCGGATTCCCATTGGCTTGATGGAGTCGGGCTCCATGGCGTCGGGCTGTTGAAGCTGGCTCAGGTCGTAGTCCTGTGGGTGCGGACGCAACGCGTTACCAAAGACCGCCTCAGAATGCACTTCCTTCAGTCGTGCTTTCAGTGCATCCGCTCCCGCCCACCCACCTCTCTGCAAACCCCTTCCCCGGATCTCACCTGATCTTCCTCGCCTCCTCCCTCCTCATCATACTTCAGAATGTTGTCCCTCACGTCATCTTCGGGGTCAATGAGCAATTGCTTTGCCTGCCGTTCCTTGTCACGCCTCTTCATCCATATGACAAACAACAAGACTAAAACTAGAGGGAGAGAAAGAACTTGCATTGATATAGCACCTTCCACAACCTCAGGGCACCCCACAGCAACTTACAGCTAATGAAATACTTCTGAAGTGCAGCCACTGTTAAAGTTAATTTATTAGTGTCACAAGTAGGCTTACATTAACACTGCAATGAAGTTGCTGTGAAAATCGTCAATGTAAGCCTACTTGCGACACTAAAATTAACTTAAACATAAACCAATAGTTCTTTGCTTGGCTCAGTGTCAAAACTTGGTTTGGTGATTGCTCCTGGTAAATACCTCGGTAATGTAAGCCTATCTGTGACACTAATAAATAAACTTAAACCTAGTCGCCAGCGCCTGTTCGGATACAGAGGGAGAATTTAGCACGGCCAATGTACCTAACCAGCACGTCTTTTGTGCTGGGGGGAAACCGGAGGAAACCCACGCAGACACGGGGAGAACGTGCAGACTCCACACAGACAGTGACCCAAGCCGGGAATCGAACCCGGGTCCCTGGCGCTGTGAGGCAGCAGTGCTCATCACGATTCTCCTCAAACACCTTGCTATCACTCTCTGGGGAAAGTCAAGCTCCCTCGGTTTCTAGTGGGGACTCAAGATAGACTCAAGGTGGCCGAGTGACCCACTGTCTACAATTCCACATTACTGAATCATTAATGGCAGCATCACAGCCCCACCCACACTGCTGCACCAGGATCCTCCACAGTGACAGACCAGCAGGTGGCAAATCAGGCCTTATTTAACTGCCGGTAGCGTGGTTGGAAACATCACTGAGAGAGATGGAGTTAAAAGGCCAGAATTTTACCGACACGCCCATCCCAATTCCAGGGGGCGGGTGAGGCTCGGAGAATGGCATTCTCCGTTGGCCTCGGGCGGGTTCATAGGAACCTCGGGCGGACGTGCCAGTAAAATTCCGCCCAGAGAGTTGCAAACCCAGTGAAAATTTAATGAGAAGGTTTCCTGGCTACTTACTGAGCAAGATGATGATACACAGGAGGATTGCAATAATCGCCCCCGTTCCCAGGCCAGCTGCCACTATCGCTTGGACGGAAGTGCAGTCGCCATTTTCATCGCACGGACAGACCTTGACAAGCAGGATGGAGGTGGCGGACATGGGAGGATTTCCCGAATCCATAATCATGATCGGAAGTTCATAGATGCCGTCATCGAGGATTCCAATCTTCAGACTCAACTGGGCATCATCGCCTGAATCAAACGCAGCGAGTTACGAGACACCCAAAAAACATACAGCAATCTTTTCACAAAACTCTACAGCGTCACGTACACTTGGTGCATGGGAGGGGCGGGGAAAGAAAGAGGAGGATGCAGAGATGCTTCAGCGGGATTTGGACAGGCTGGGTGTTTGGGCATTTGCATGGCAGATGCAGTATAATGTGGATAAATGTGAGGTTATCCACTTTGGTAACAATAATAGGAAGACAGATTTATTACTTGAATGGGTGTAAATTGAGAGAGGTGGATACTCAACGAGACCTTGGAGTCCTCGTGCATCAGTCGCTGAAATAAGCGCGCAGGTACAGCAGGGATTTCAGGAAGAAATTAGATATAGCCCTTGGAGCTAAAGGGATCAAGGGATATGGGAGGAAGGGAGCGGGGGGGGGGGGGGGGGGGGGGAGAGAGAATCAGGATATTGAATTCGATGATCCCCCCGCACATCTTCCTTAAACATTCCCCCTCTCACCTTGAACCTGTGCCCCTCACGCTGAGAAAAAGCCTCTGACTATTCACCCTGTCTGTGCCTCTCTAATTTTGTAGACCTCTATCAGGTCTCACCTCAACCTCTGTCTTTCCAGTGAAACAATCCTAGTTTATACAACCTCTCCTCATAGTCAACACCCTCGATACCAGGCAACATCCTGGTGAACTTTTTTTGCAGTCTCTCCAAAGCTTCCACGTTCTTGTAGTAGTGTGGTGACCAGAACTACACGCGATGCTTCAAATGCGGCCTAACCAAGGTTTTATATAGCTGCAACATGATTTCCCAACTCCTGTACTCAATGCCCCGGCTGATGAAGGCATGTATGCCATATGCCTTCTTAATCACCTGTGTTGCCACTTTTGGGGAACTGTGGACCTGCACACCCAGATCCCTCTGTATGTTAATGTTCCGAAGGGTTCTGCTGTTTACTCTATAATTCTTAAATAAACTCCATCTGGCATTTCTGTGCCCAAGTCTCCAATCTATCCATATCCTGTTGTATCCTCTGACAATTCTTGGCACTATCAGCAACTCCACCAATCTTTGTGTCATCTGCAAACTTACTAATCAGACCTCCCACATTTTCCTCCAGATCATTTATATATACTACAAACAACAGAGGTCCCAGCACTGATCCCTGCGGAACACCACTAGCTACAGATCTCCATTCTGAAAAACACTCTTCCAAAGCCTTGGGATTCTCATCGACCCCGTTTGCTGAAGACATTTCATGGCCCGTTTTAGCCCTCTTAATTCCACGTTTAAGTTCCTTCCTACTTTCACTATATTCTTCAAGGGCTTCGTCAGTTTTTAGATGCCTAGACCTGTCATATGTTCCTTTTGACTAAGCTTACAAATTCCCTTGACACCCATGGTTCCTGAATCCTGCCATTTCTATCCTTCATTTTTGCGGAGACCTGCCTGTCCTGAACTTCAATCAACCGGCCTTTAGAAGTCTCCCACGTGGCAGGTGTGGATTTGCCCTCAAATAGCCGCTCCCAATCCACATTCCCCAGTTCCCGTCTAACTTGGCTGTAATTGGCCCTCGCCCAATTAAGCACCCTCACCCGAGGGCCAGTCTTATCCTTATCCATGACCACCTGAAATCTTTTGGAATTATGGTCCCCCACTGAAACATCGATCACCTGGCCTGGCTCATTCCCCAATACCAAGTCTAGTATGCCCCCCTCCCTGGTTGGATTACAAAGAACTTTCATTTCATAGAATCCCTACAGTGCAGAAGGAAGCCATTCCGCCAATCCTCCACTGACAACAATCCCATCCAGGCCCTTTCCCTGCAACACCACATATTTACCCTTCTAATCCCCCTGATAATGAGGGGGCAATTTAGCATGGGCAATCAACCTAACCCACACATCTTTGGACTGTGGGAGGAAACCAGAGCACCCAGACGAAACCCACGCAGACATGGGGAGAATGTGCAAACTCCACCCACACAGTGACCAGAGGCTCGAATCGAACCCGGGTCCCTGGCACTGTGAGACAGCAGTGCTAACCACTATGCCACCATGCTGCCCCTCTTGGGACACTAAGGAGTAGTTTACCATGGCTAATCCACTTAACCTGCACATCTTTGCACTGTGGGAGGAAACTGGAGCACCCGGAGGAAGCCCACGCAGAACGTGCAAACTCCACACAGTCACCCAAGGCAGAATCGAACTTACGACTAAGTAACTAAATAGCAACTAGTGTAGAAAGATGGCAGCTAACACACACAGCAAGCTGCCAAAACCAGTAACCAGATAGTCTGCTGTAACGATATTATTTGAGGGATAAATATCAGCCAGTGCACTGTGTACAATTCCAGTACTATTAAGAACAAAGAACAGTACAGCACAGGAACAGGCCCTTCGGCCCACCAAGTCTGTGCCCACACAGTTGCCTCTCTAATCTAATATTTTCTTGCCCCAATGTGGTCCATATCCCTCTATCCCCTGCCTCTTCATGTATCTATCCAGCTGCCTCTTGAACGTTGTTATAGAATCTGCTTCCACCACCTCCTCCAGCAGCGCGTTCCAGACATTCACCACCCACTGTGTGAAAAACCTGCCCCTTACATCTCTTTTAAACTCCCCCCCCCCCCCCCCTCACTCTCAACCTATGCCCGAGTAACTGACCCTTTGACCCGCAGATAAAGACTCTGACTATCCACTCTATCCAAGCCTGTCATAATCTTGGAAACCTCTATCAGGTCCCCCCTCATTCTCCGACAGTCCAATGAAAACAATCCAAGTTTGTTCAACCTTCCTTCACAGTCCATATTCTCCAAACCAGGCAACATCCTGGTAAATCTCTTCTGCACCCTTTCCAATGCATCAACATCCTTCCGGTTGTGTGGCGACCAGAATTATACACAATACTCCAAATGCGGCCTAACCAAAGTCTTACAAAGCTGCAACATGATTTTCCAATTCCTATCGTCAACGCCCCGACCGATGAAGGCCAGCATGCCATAAACCTTCTTGACCACCTTATCCACCTGAGTTGCCACCTTCAGGGAACTGTGGTTCTGCACACCTAGATCCCTCTGTATGTTAATATTTCTAAGGGCTCCATTATTCACTGTATACTTTCCTTCTACAGTAGACCTTCCAAATCGCATCACCTCACATCTGCCATCTTTTGGCCCAGGTCTCCAGCCGATTTATATCCTGCTGTATCCTCTGACAATCCTCCTCACTATCCGCTACTCCCCCAATTTTTGTATGAACTGCAAATTTATTAAATTAGACTACCTACATTTTCCTCCAAATCATTTATATATATTACAAACAGAGGCCCCAGCACTGATCCTTGTGGAACACCGCTTGTCACAGACTTCCAGTTAGAAAAGTACCCTTCCCCTGCTACTCTCTGCTTTCTATACCCAAGCCAGTTTTGTATCCAACTTGCCAGCTCACCTCGGATCCCATATGACTTCACCTTCTGTATCAGCCTGCCATGAGGAACCTTATAAAAGGCTTTACTAAAGTCCATGTACACAGCATCCACTGCCCTGCCCTGGGCAATTTTTCTTGCCACTTCCTCAAAGAACTCAATCAAGTTTGTGAGACACGACCTCCTCTCCACAAAACCATGCTGCCTTTCGCTAACAAGCCTATTCTCTTCCAGATGTGAGTACAGTGATGTAATTTCCTGGATTGTCTCTTCTGTCATTCTTAAACAGAGGAACAATGTTAGCCACTCTCCAATCCTCTGGTACCTCGCTCATGGCTAAAGAGGATATAAAGATTTTGGCCAAGGCCTCAGCAATTTCTTCCCTTGCTTCTCTCAGTATTCTGGGATAGACCTAGATCGAATCGGGGCAGGACCTACTCAATTAATGGTAAGGTGTTGGGGAGAGTTACAGAACAAACGGATCCAGGAGTACAGGTTCATAGCTCCTTGAAAGTGGATTCACAGGTGGACAGGGTGATGAAGGCGGCATTCGGCATGCTTGGTTTCATTGGTCAGAACATTGAATACAGGAGTTGGGACATCTTATTGAAATTGTACAAGACATTGGTCAGGCCACACTTGGAATACTGTGTACAGTTCTGGTCACCCTATTATAGAAAGGATATTATTAAACTAGAAAGAATGCAGGAAAGATTGACCAGAATGGTACCGGGACTTGATGGTTTGAGTTATAAGGAGAGGCTGGATAGACTGGGATTTTTTTCTCTGGGGCGTAGGAGGCTTAGGGGTGATCTTATAGAGGTCTATAAAATAATGAGGGGCACAGATCAGTTAGATAGTCAATATCTTTTCCCAAAGGTAGGGAAGTCTAAAACTAGAGGGCATAGGTTTAAGGTGAGAGGGGAGAGATACAAAAGGGTCCAGAGGGGCAATTTTTTCACAGAGGGTGGTGAGTGTCGAGAACAAGCTGCCAGAGGCAGTAGTAGAGGTGGGTACAATTTTGTCTTCTAAAATCGGCCCCGCAGGTGGAGGAGGTGGTTAAGAAGGCGTATGGTGTGCTGGCCTTTATCAATCGAGGGATTGAGTTTAGGAGTCTGGGGATAATGATGCAGCTTTATAAGACCCTCGTCAGACCCCACTTGGAGTACTGTGCTCAGTTCTGGTCGCCTCATTACAGGAAGGATGTGGAAAAGGTTGAAAGGGTGCAGAGGAGATTTACAAGAATGTTGCCTGAATTGAGTGGCATGCCTTATGAGGATAGGCTGAGGGAGCTCGGTCTTTTCTCCTTGGAGAGATGTAGGATGAGAGGCGACCTAATAGAGGTATATAAGATGTTGAGAGGCATAGATCGGGTGGACTCAGAGGCTTTTTCCCAGGGTGGAAATGGCTGCTACAAGAGGACACAGGTTTAAGGTGCTGGGGGGGTAGGTACAGGGGAAATGTTAGGGGGAAGTTTTTCACACAGAGGGTGGTGGGTGAGTGGAATCGGCTGCCATCAGTGGTGGTGGAGGCAAACTCAATAGGGTCTTTTAAGAGACTCCTGGATGAGTACATGGGACTTAATAGGATGGAGGGTTATAGGTAGGCCTAAAAGGTAGGGATATGTTCGGCACAACTTGTGGGGCTGAAGGGCCTGTTTTGTGCAGTAGTTTTTCTATGTTTCTAAAAAGCGTTTATACAGTTACATGGGTACGATGGGTATAGAGGGACATGGGCCAAAAGGTGGGCAATTGGGACTAGTTTAGTGGTTATAAAAAGGGGCGGCATGGACAAGTAGGGCCAAAGGTCCTGTTTCCATGCTGTAAACCTCTATGACAAAAACAAATGCACTTGTTACACGAGAGCCGAGTCCCCGAGCGTTTGGTTCGCCTCACCGCTCAGCCGGGTTATACTCCAGTTCTTTCTCACATCTGCTGGGCTCTCAGGGAGTTCAAAGACAAAGGGCCCAGTGTTTGGGTCGATGTCGGTGTCCGTGGCGCTGATGTTAATGGCGTTGGGATCTGGCTTCTCGCAGATGGAGACCTCTTGTGGGAAGACCATCGGGGCGTTGTCATTGATGTCGAGCAGAAGGATTTGAAGAGTTCCTGTTCCGCTTGCAGGGGGGATACCTGGATGGGGCAGAGAGGGTTGTTAGAATTCCCAATTCTTCACCCACTTTTTGCAAACGTTACACTCACGATATTGGCCCATTTCACCAGAGGAATACCAAGCTTCCATTTTATTTTACTCATTCATGGGAGATGGGCGTCACCGGCTGGCCAGCATTTGTTGCCCATCCCTAGTTGCCCTTGGATTGATACAACTGAATGGTTCACTAGGCCATTTCAGAAGGCAGTCGAGAATCAACCACATTGCTGTGGCTCTGGAGTCACATGTAGGCCAGACCAGGTAAGGACGGCAGATTTAAAGTTAAAAAGTTTATTTATTTATTAGTCACAAGTAGGTTTACATTAACACTGCAACGAAGTTACTGTGAAAGTCCCCGAATCGCCACACTCTGGGCACCTGTTCGGGTACACTGAGGGAGAATTTAGCATGGCCAATGCACCTAACCAGCACGTCTTTCAGACTTGTGGGAGGAAACTGGAGCACCCGGAGGAAACCCACGCAGACACGGGGAGAACGTGCAAACTGCACACAGACAGTGACCCAAGCCGGGAATCGAACCTGGATCCCTGGCGCTGCGAGACAGCGGTGCTGACCACTGTGCCACCGTGCCGCCCCCCAAAGGACATTAGTGAACCAGAAGGGTTTTTACGACAATCGTTTCATGGTCAACAAGTAGATTCTTAATTCCAGTATTTATTTATTGAATTCAAATTCCACCATCTGCCGTGGTGGGATTCGAACCCAGGTCCCCGGAACATTAGCTGGGTTTCTGGATTAATAGTCCAGCGACAATACCACTTGGCTATCACCTTGGAGTTAAAGACAAAATGGTCCTTCCCGTAAGCTCTTCAAACACACACACACACACCAAGCAGCATCTTCCTGTCTGTGACGACACGTTTAAATAACTCAGCAAGTGTTAAAGCAAATCGCTAAACGCAAACCACAAAAGCAGCACTCACACCAGATGGTCGGATATCTGAGGAATAATACTCCACAGACAAGTTAACCATCCGTCTTTGTCCTGAGGAGTGTTAATGTTGCTTACACTTTATGTGATTACACTCCCATCAAAATGAATTGCGGGCATGAAATCACCATATCATTTCCAATGTTTCGTCCTTGAATACATCTTTCAAATGAGATTGTGCAAAGCACCAATGATAAGAAACCCACAGCACCACACAGCCTAAGTTCCCATTCCCACTCACACTGTCTCCAATCGCAGCGGTACCAATCTGGAAAGAAACGTAGAGCATAGTTAAACCTTTCAGTAACTCCTTCACCCAGTCAACCTCACCCTTTTGGGTTAGCTTTTTTCTCGAAAAAAATCAGATAAAATCACGAAGGTTGAGGAGAGGTTTAAGTCTCACTCAGAGAAAGTCAAGTGTATCACCTTCAAGGGTGCAACACCAATCCAAAATTTTAAAAATTATCCTAAATAAGACTTACTTTCACCTAAGCAGCTCACCACAGTGCTGTTAAGTGTAGGTACAGCCACAGTGCCATTAGGGAGCGGGTTCTAAGGGCAGCATGGTGGCACAGTGGTTAGCATTGCTGCCTCACAGCGCCAGGGACAATTCCAGCCTTGGGTCATAGAAATCATAGAAACCCTACAGTACAGAAAGAGGCCATTCGGCCCATCGAGTCTGCACCAACCACAATCCCACCCAGGCCCTACCCCCATATCCCTACATATTTACCCACTAATCCCTCTAACCTACACATCTCAGGACACGAAGGGCAATTTTTAGCATGGCCAATCAACCTAACCCACACATCTTTGGACTGTGGGAGGAAACCGGAGCACCCGGAGGAAACCCACGCAGACACGAGGAGAATGTGCAAACTCCACACAGACAGTGACCCAAGCCGGGAATCGAACCCAGGTCCCTGGAGCTGTGAAGCAGCAGTGCTAACCACTGTGCTACCGTGCCGCCCTGTCACTGTCTGTGTGGAGTTTGCCCATTCTCCACGTGTCTGCGTGGGTTTCCTCTGGGTGCTCCAGTTTCCTCCCACAGTCTAAAAATGTGTGGGTTAGGTTGATTGGCCATGTTAAATCCTAGTTTCGGGGGGGATTAGTAGGGTAAATATATGGAGTTACGGGGATAGGGTGGGATTATTGTCGGTACAAGATCAATGGGCTGAATGGCCTCCTCCTGTACTGGAGGGATTCTATTATTTTGACCAACCGACAGTGAAGGAACTGTAATTTAATTCCAAGTCAGGATGTGAGTGACTTGGAGGGGAACCTCCAGGTGGTGGTGTTCCCATGCGTCTGCTGCCCTTGTCCTTCTAGATGGTAGAGGTCATGGGTTTGGAAGGTGCTGTCGAAGGAGCCTTGGTGAGTTGCTGCTCTGCATCTTGTAGATGGTACACACTGCTGAATAAGGAAGGTGATGTAGGGTGGATTGTAGGAGGTAACCAGTCATCATTTGGTGGGATGTGGACGAGACTCAAACCAGGAATGGTCTCCTGAGGAAAGGTTCGAGAGGTGAGGTTTGTATCCACTGGAGTTCAGAAGAGTAAGAGGTGATTTGATCAAATCCTTTAAGATGCTGGATCCACAGTTATTTGTCATTTATATTAATGATTTGGATGGGAATTTAGGAGGCATGGTTAGTAAGTTTGCAGATGGCACCAAGATTGGTGGCATAGTGGACAGTGAAGAAGGATATCCAAGATCTTGATCAATTGGGCCAGAGGGCTGATGAATGGCAGATGGAGTTTAATTTAGATAAACATGAGGTGATGCATTTTGGTAGATCGAATTGTGGCTGGACCTACTTAGTTAGTGGCAGGGCGTTGGGGAGAGTTATAGAACAAAGATTATAGCTCCTTGAAAGTGGAGTCACAGGTGGATAGAGTGGTGAAAAAGACATTTAGCATGCTTGGTTTCATTGGTCAGAACACTGAACACAGGAGTTGGGATGTTTTGTTGAAGTTGTTCAAGACATTGGTAAGGCCACACTTGGAATACTGTGTACAGTTCTGGTCACCCGATTATAGAAAGGATATTAAACTAGAAAGAGTGCAGAAAAGATTTACTCGGATGCTACCGAGACTTGATGGTTTGAGTTTAAGGAGAAGCTGGATAGACTGGGACTTTTTCCCCTGGAGTGTAGGAGGCTTAGGGGTGATCTTATAGAGGCCTATAAAATAATGAGGGGCACAGATCAGCTAGATAGTCAATAGCTTTTCCCAAAGGTAGGGGACTCGAAAACTAGAGGGCATAGGTTTAAGGTGAGAGGGGAGAGATACAAAAGTGTCCAGAGGGGCAATTTTTTCTCACAGAGGGTGGTGAGTGTCTGGAACAAGCTGCCAGAGGTAGTAGTAGAGGCGGGTACAATTTTGTCTTTTAAAAAGCATTTAGACAGTTATATGGGTAAGGTGGGTATAGAGGGATATGGGCCAAATGCAAGCAATTGGGGTTAGATGAGGAGTTTAAAAAAAGGGCAGCATGGACAAGTTGGCTGAAGGGCCTGTTTCCATGCTGTAAACCTCTATGACTTGATCCTGAGGGGTATTGACAGGGTGGAAATGAGAGAATCTAGAACAAGGGGTCACTGTTTAAAAATAAGGAGTCATCCATTTAAGACGGAGATGAGGAAAAATGTTTTCTCTCAGAGAGTGGCGAGTCTCTCGAATTCTCTTCCTCAAAAGGCAGAGGAAGCAGAGTCTTTGAATATTCTTCAAGGCAAAGCTAAATAGGTTCTTGGTTAATAAAGGGCTAAAAGGTTATCAGGGGTAGGCGGGAGTGTGGGGTTGAGGTTACACTCAGATCAGCCATGGTCCTATTGAATGGCGGAGCAGGCTGGAGGGGCCGAGTGACCTACTCCTGCTCCCATGCATCTCTATCCTCACGGGCACATCTTGAGCCAGTTAACAATAAAGGTTCCTCTGGGCAATTGGCCATTAATCCCTGACTTCACTGGGAACGGTAGGGGTGGGGGGTAGAACCAGGGATATAGAAAAAAATATCTACACCCGCAACAGTTAGAGTGATGGTGACCAGCTGAACTTCACAGTTGCGAAGAAAAGGAAAGCGTACAAAAGGTTCAGAGAGCTTTGCGAAGATAGGGATCTAGATGAGTATACGGCTTGTAGGAAGGGACTAAAGAAGAAAATTAGGAGAGCCAGAAGGGGTCACGAGAAGGCCTTGGCAGGTAGGATTCAGGAGAACCCCAAGGCGTTCTAGAATTGTGAAAAGTAAAAGGATGAGACGTGAAGGAATAGGGCCTATAAAAGGTGAAGGCGGGAAAGTCTGTACGGAACCAGTAGAAATGGCAGAGGTGCTTAATGAGTATTTTGCCTCGGTTTTCACAGAGGAGAAGGACCTGGGTGGATGTACTGCAGGCATGCGGTGGACTGAAAGGATTGAGTATGTGGAATTTAACAAAGAGGTTGTGCTGGAATCTTTGAATGGCATCAAGATAGATAAGTCGCCGGGTCCGGATGGGATGTACCCCAGGTTACTGTGGGAGGCGAGGGAAGAGATTGCAGAGCCTCTGGCGATGATCTTTGCGTCGTCGATGGAGACAGGAGAGGTGCCGGAGAATTGGAGGATTGCGGACGCGGTTCCTATTTTCAAGAAGGGGAATAGGTATAGCCCAGGAAATTACCGACCGGTGAGTCTAACCTCAGTGGTTGGTAAGCTGATGGAGAAGATCCTGAGGGACAGGATTTATGAGCATTTAGAGGGGTTTAGTATGCTCAAGAATACTCAGCATGGTTTTGTCAAAGGCAGATCGTGCCTTACGAGCCTGGTGGAGTTCTTCGAAAATGTGACTAAACACATTGACGAAGGGAAAGCGGTAGATGTGGTTTATATGGATTTTAGCAAGGCGTTCGATAAGGTCCCCCATGCAAGGCTTCTAGAAAAAGTGAGGGGGCATGGGATCCAAGGTGTTGCTGCCCTGTGGATCCAGAACTGGCTAGCCCAAAGGAGGCAGAGGGTGTGTATAGATGGGTCTTTTTCTAAATGGAGGTTGGTCACCAGTGGTGTGCCCCAGGGATCTGTTCTGGGACCCTTGCTGTTTGTCATTTTCATAAATGACCTGGATGAGGAAGTGGAGGGATAGGTTGGTAAGTTTGCCGACAACACGAAGGTTGGTGGGGTTGTGGATAGTCTGGAGGGATGTCAGAAGTTACAGAGGGACATAGATAGGATGCAAGACTGGGCGGAGAAGTGGCAGATGGACTTCAACCCAGATAGTGGTCCATTTTGGCAGGTCAAATGGGAAGGAGGAGTACAATATAAAGGGAAAGACTATTAGTACTGTAGAGGATCAGAAGGACCTTGGGGTCCGGGTCCATAGGACTCTAAAATCGGCCCCGCAGGTGGAGGAGGTGGTTAAGAAGGTGTGTGGTGTGCTGGCCTTTATCAATCGAGGGATTGCGTTTAGGAGTCCGGGGATAATGATGCCGCTATATAAGACCCTCGTCAGACCCCACTTGGAGTACTGTGCTCAATTCTGGTCGCCTCATTACAGGAAGGATGTGGAAATGATTGAAAGGGTGCAGAGGAGATTTACAAGGATGTTGCCTGGATTGAGTGGCATGTCTTATGAGGATAGGCTGAGGGAGCTCGGTCTTTTCTCCTTGGAGAGACGTAGGATGAGAGGAGACCTGGTGGAGTTTTTTGAAGAAGTGACTAGAATGGTTGATGAGGGAAGGGCTGTGGATGTCCTCTATATGGACTTTAGTAATGTGTTTGACAAAGTCCCTCATGGTATGCTGGTGAAAAAGGTTGGATCTCATGGGATAAAGGGGGAGGTGGCTAGATGGGTGGCGAACTGGCTTGGTCACAGAAGACAGAGGGTGGTAGTGGAAGGGTCTTTTTCCGGCTGGAGGCCTGTGACTAGTGGTGTTCCGCAGGGCTCTGTATTGGGACCTCTGATGTTTGTGATTTATATAAACGATCTGGAAGAAGGTGTAACTGGGGTGATCAGTAAGTTTGCGGACGACACAAAATTGGCAGGACTTGCAGATAGTGAGGAGCATTGTCAGAGGCTACAGAAGGATATAGATAGGCTGGAAATTTGGGCAAAGAAATGGCAGATGGAGTTCAATCCAGATAAATGCGAAGTGATCCATTTTGGTAGAACTAATGTCGGGAGGAGCTATACGATAAATGGCAGAACCATAAAGGGTGTAGATTAGCAGAGGGACCTGGGTGTGCAAGTCCACAGATCCTTGAAGGTGACGTCACAGGTGGAGAAGGTGGTGAAGAAGGCATATGGCATGCTTGCCTTTATAGGAAGGGGCATAGAGTATAAAAGTTGGGGTCTGATGTTGCAGATGTATAGAACGTTGGTTCGGCCGCATTTGGAATACTGCGTCCAGTTCTGGTCGCCACACTACCAGAAGGACGTGGAGACTTTGGAGAGAGTACAGAGGAGGTTTACCAGGATGTTGCCTGGTATGGAGGGGCTTAGTTATGAGGAGAGATTGGGTAAACTGGGGTTGTTCTCCCTGGAAAGACAGAGGATGAGGGGAGACTTAATAGAGGTGTATAAAATTATGAAAGGCATAGATAGGGTGAACGGTGGGAAGCTTTTCCCCAGGTCGGTGGTGACGTTCACGAGGGGTCATAGGTTCAAGGTAAGGGGGGGGGGGGGGGGTGGAGGAGGTTTAACACAGATATCAGAAGGACATATTTTACAGAGGGTGGTGGGGGCCTGGAATGCGCTGCCGGGCAAGGTGGTGAAGGCGGACACACTGGGAGCGTTTAAGACTTATCTAGTTAGCCACATGAACGGAGTGGGAATGGAGGGATACAAAAGAATGGTCTAGTTTGGACCAGGGAGCGGCGCGGGCTTGGAGGGCCGAAGGGCCTGTTCCTGTGCTGTATTGTTCTTTGTATAAGATATTGAGAGGCATAGATCGGGTGGACTCTCAGAGGCTTTTTCCCAGGGTGGAAATGGCTGCTACGAGAGGACACAGGTTTAAGGTGCTGGGGGGTAGGTACAGGGGAAATGTTAGGGGGAAGTTTTTCACACAGAGGGTGGTGGGCGAGTGGAATCGGCTGCCGTCAATGCTGGTGGAGGCAAACTCAATAGGGTCTTTTAAGAGACTCCTGGATGAGTACATGGAGCTTAATAGGATGGAGGGTTATAGGTAGGCCTAGAAGGTAGGGATATGTTCGGCACAACTTGTGGGACCGAAGGGCCTGTTTGTGCTGTAGTTTTTCTATGTTTCTAAGCCAAGAAAAGGAAGAGGTATCGAGAAACAAAGGAGGATTTTAATGATACCACAAAAATGCAAGATTGCTCACCACAGTTTACAAATACTGCATGCTCAAGTGAAATGTGAAATGCTTTGAGAAAATTGGAACAACATCTGCACCGTTTTATCAGCACAGCTTTGCGAGTTGCGCTCAGAGCTGCCAAGTGCTGAGGTCAGCATTCGTTTACAAAGAGAGATTTGCACACTGGCTTGTTTTCCAACACAACAACCAATTAAACAATGTTGCACATACCGCTGTCAGATGCCAGGAACGTTGCATTGTACAGGTTATTCCTTACGTACGGAGACTCTCGGTCCAGTTTTGCGATTGTGCTAATTTGACCGTGTAATGGATCAATCTTCAGCCAGTTTGCAGGATCCGAGAGTTTCGAATATCTAAAATTGGAAAAAAAGCAATTTAGATTGCCCAGTCATCCAGCACAGGAGGCCCTTCTGCCCATGATGCCTTACTGGATCTTTCGAAAGAGCGACCCAACTAATCCCACTGCCTTACTCTCTCCCCCCCTCCCCCCTCCCTCTCTTTACAAGGAGCGCAACACATCGGGGCAAACTGA
Organism: Mustelus asterias; assembly: GCF_964213995.1. Lineage (NCBI taxonomy): Eukaryota > Metazoa > Chordata > Chondrichthyes > Carcharhiniformes > Triakidae > Mustelus > Mustelus asterias. The sequence goes on from NC_135807.1 coordinate 5,851,821, forward strand.
GCTTTCGAATGAGCTTTACACCAAAACGTCAATTAGACACCAGTCCAGAGTGCTGTTTTCTCTCTCCTTGTCTGCAGATTTTAGTGAAGCCAGATTTCCTGCACACAAAAGGCTTTACATAAAAAAATGCTTAAAAAATAATCATTATGGGAAGGCAGTGTTGTGGTCTGGGGCTGGGGAGGGTTCCCATGAACATATGACTGAAAATGTCTGCCATGTGGTCAACTTTCTGGGTTCAACTTCCCCAACCCTGATCCAAGCTTTTGGCTGTCAGAATCCCTACAGTGCAGAAAGAGGGCATTCGGCCCATCGAGCCTGCACCAACCACAATCCCACCCAGACCCCAAGGCCAATCAACCTCACCCACACATCCTTGGAGTTTGGTTTGAATCTCTGTGACTCGGTGTCAAATCTTTATTTGATGACGGCCCAGTGAAGGCTCTTGGAGCGTTTTGCGACATTATAAAAACGGTGTATAGTCAAGGAATTTTTTTTTTTTTACAAAGAGCACCTTGGAGGCGTACGGTAGCACAGTGGTTAGCACTGCTGCTCCTCAGCGCCAGGGACCCAGCTTGGGTCATTGTCTGTGCAGAGTCTGCACGTTCTCCCCGTGTCTGCGTGGGTTCGGTTGGTTGGCCATGCTAAATTGCCCCTTGGGGTCGGGGGATTAGCAGGGTACATGCGTGGGGTTACAGGAATACGGCATGGGTGGGATTGTGGTCAGTGCAGACTCGATGGGCTGAATGGCCTCCTTCTGTACCGTAGGGGGTTCTATGATTCTAAGACGTTTCCATAGAATCCTTACAGTGCAGAAAGTGGCCATTCGGCCCATCGAGTCCACACCAACTCTCTGAAAAAGCACCCCACCCTATCAGCGTAAGCCCATGGCTAATCCCCCTAACTTGCACATCTTTGGACACTAAGGGGCAATTTAGCATGGCCAGTCCACCTAACCTGCACATCTTTGGAGTGTGGGAGGAAACCAGAGCACCCAGGGGAAACCCCCCCACGCAGACATGGGGAGAACATGCTGACTCCACACAGACAGTCACCTGAGGCCGGAATCGAACCCGGGTTCCTGGCGCTGAGAGGCAGCAGTGCTAACCACTGTGCCACCAGGCATGGGAGGAGTCGGGACTGGAGGCATTTATGGACTCCACCCATTGCAGGTCAACCCTTAGCAACTCCGCAAACCGCTGAAACCGGGAATGAGAAATATTAACGGAACATGCTGGAATCACTGGGCTCCAGCCTAGCAGCGTCTCCGGAGAGAGAAGCAGAGAGAGAGTGTAACCGTTCTGGGTTGACAAACTCTTACAAATGATCATCAACTGAAACATTGACCCTGCTCCTGTCTCCACAGGTTCTGCCTGGCCAGCTGAGTATAGCCAACACTCTCTGCTTCAAGGCAAGCGCAACTCTTGCCAGGGTTGGTGGGCTAGACATACCAGAGTTTAATAAGAAACCACAATAAAATAATCGCAGCATTTCCCTTTTGCTAACTAGAAACAGCTTTCTCCAACAGAGCTGGGAGAAGTTATTTCCGGAGGGCAGGCTTTGTGATGACTGTCGAGTACATTCATTGACTGACTGTGAATCCCAATTAAGCTGAAAGGATTTTAAAATTCTCACCCTCTGTAATCAACCTCTTCCAGACCTACAATTCTCAGTCACCTCTGCACTCCTCCGATTGGTCCTCTGATTTTAATTACTCCACCTACAGCAAACCAAGGCCCTGAATCTCTGGAATTCCCTTCCCGAACATCCCCATCCCTCTTTTGTTCTTCAACGTGCTCCCATAGCCTCTCTCTCTCTCTTTCTTCACTTGTTCTAATATCTCTTCATCTGGCCTGGTGCCTGATAGAAATAGAAACTGGGAGCAGGAGTAGGCCATTCGGCCCTTCAAGCCTGTTCCGCCATTCATTTTAATAAGAACAAAGAAAATTACAGCACAGGAACAGGCCCTTCGGCCCTCCAAGCCTGCACCGACCGTGCTGCCTGACTTGACTAAAACCCCCTACCCTCTGGGGACCATATCCTTCTATCCCCATCCTATTCATGTTATTGTCAAGACGCCCTTTAAAAGTCACTAATTTTGATCATGGCTGATCATCAAATTCAATATCCTGATCCCCCTTCCCTCCATATCCCTTTAGCCCCAAGAGCTATATCTAATTTCTTCTTGAAATCAGACAAAGTTTTGGCCTCAACTACATTCTGTGGGAGTGAATTCCACACATTCACCACCCTCTGGATGAAGAAATTTCTCCTCACCTCAGTTCTAAAAGGTTTACCCCTTATCCTCAAACTATGACCCCTCGTTCTGGACGCCCCCACCATTGGGAACATTCTTTCTGAATCTACCCTGTCTAACCCGGTTAGAATTTTATAGGTTTCTGATAACACTCTCCCGTGAAGTGCCTCTGAATACTCGATTACAGTAAAAGTTATTATAAAATGCAGCGTTTTTTTAAAAACAAAGGTTCTTTCACGGAATGTGTACGCTGTGCGCTAGGCCAGCGTTCGTACAGTCCAAACCCCAGCTTCCCTCAAGGTTAAAGTTTATTTACTAGTGTCACAAGCAGTACTAGTACTAGTGTCACAAGTATTAACACTGCAATGAAGTTATTGTGCAAATCCCCTAGTCGTCACACTCCAGGTGCATGTTCGGGTTACACTGAGGGAGAATTTACCTCAGCCAATGCACCCTAAGCAGCACGTGTTTTGGCCTGTGGGAGGAAACCGGAGCACCCGGAGGAAACCCACGCAGACACGGGGAGAATGTGCAAACTCCGCACAGAAGTGACCCAAGCCGGGAATTGAACCCGGGTCCCTAGGCACAGTGCTAACCGCTGTGCCACCGTACTGCTCAGGTTGTCACTGTTGAACGGTCAGTTGAAGGGGCAAGTGGCCCCTTGGAGGGAGTTTGTTGCAGCACTCAGCGAGACATTTGAATCCCATGGAATTCTCCAGCCTCCGTTGTGCTAAATCACTCGATAGTGTACCAGAAGGCACCCGATGCAGGAAGGAGGAATTGCAAGTTTTGCAGTCAAAATGACTCGAGTCTTCTGTTACTATCAATCAGAGGAATTCGATATTCTGAATTCCATAGTATTTACTGCACAGAAACAGGCCATTCGCTCTGTCTATGTCAGTGTTTATTCTCCATGAGCCCCTTCAAACCCTACCTCATGTCATCCTATTGAACACATCCTTCTATTTTAGTTATAGAGTCTCACAGCTGAGAAAAGGCCCTTCAGCCCATCGAGTCTGTACCAACTAAAGTCACGCTAATCCCATTTTCCAGCACTTGTCCCATATCCCTGAATGTTATGATGCTTCAAGTGCTGTGGGCAGCACAGTGGTTAGCACTGCTACCTCACAGCGCCAGGGACCCGGGTTCAATTCCGGCCTCAGGTCACTGTCTGTGCGGAGTTTGCACGTTCTCTCCGTGTCTGCGTGGGTTTCCTCCGGGTGCTCCGGTTTCCTCCCACAATTCCAAGATGTGCTGGTTGGGTTGATTGGCCGTGATAAATTGACCCTCGTATCAGGGGATTAGCAGGGTAAATGTGTGGGGTTAGGGGAATAGGGCCTGGGTGGGATTGTTGTCAGTGCAGGCTTGATGGATCGAATGGCCTCCTTCTGCACTGTAGGGATTCTATGATTCTAAGTGCTGACCCAAATATTTTTTAAAGGGTGTAAGGTTTCCAGCCTCCACTACCTTCCCAGGCAGCGCATTCCAGATTCCACCACCCTCTGAGTGGAACAATGTTTTCTCAAATCCCCTCTGAATCTCTTGCCCCTGACCCTAAAACTATGCCCCCTTGTGATTGCCCCTTTCTATTCCTTTCTCCCTCAAGCTTAACCAGCATTCCCTTATCGACATCAATATTATTCACCGCAAACACACCCTGAGGTAGCAAGTTCCACGTTCTCGCCACTTGCTGGGTAAAGATGTTTCCTATTGGAACCATCAGCGAACAACTGATATTTATGGCCCCTTGTTTTGGATTCCCTCACAAGGGGTGACACAATGGCAAGCTCTGCTGCTTCACAGCGCCAGGGGACCCGGGTTCGATTCCAGCCTCACTGGGTCACCGTCAATGTGGAGTCTGCATGGGTTTCCTCCGGGTGCTCCGGTTCCCTCTCTCAGTCCAAAGATGTGTAGGTTAGGTGGAATGGCTATGGTAAATGCGCGGGGCTATAGGCATAGGTGGAAAGGAGGGCCTGGGTTGGATGCTCTTTCGGAGAGTTGGTGCAGACTAGATGGACTGAATGGCTTCTTTCTGCACTGTAGGAATTTTATGGAAAGATCTTCTCTACATCTATCCGAACAAACCCTTCAACAATTGAAAAACACCAGTCAGCTCACCCCACCAACCTTCCCTTTCCCAGAGAAAAGATAGAGGGTGGGATTTTCTGGCCGCGTTCTCCCCAAACACGGAAAATCCCACCCAAGGTCGACGAACCTTTGCACGGTGTGTCCCACCTGCCGTGGGAATCGTAAAGTAAAGTATATTTATTAGTCACAAGTAAGGCTTACATTAACACTGCAATGAAGTTACTGTGAAATTCCCCTAGTTGCCACACTCCGGCGCCTGTTCGGGTCAATGCACCCTAACCAGCACGTCTTTCAGAATGTGGGAGGAAACCGGAGCACCCGGAGGAAACCCACGCAGACACGGGGAGAACTTGCAGACTTGCGGCACGGTAGCACAGTGGTTAGCACTGCTGCTTCACAGCTCCAGGGACCTGGGTTCGATTCCCAGCTTGGGTCACTGTCTGTGTGGAGTTTGCACATTCTTCTCGTGTCTGCGTGGGTTTCCTCCGGGTGCTCCGGTTTCCTCCCACAGTCCAAAGATGTGCGGGTTAGGTTGATTGGCTATGCTAAAATTGCCCCTTTGTGTCTTGAGATGCGTAGGTTAGAGGGATTAGCGGGTAAAATATGTAGGGATATGGGGGTAGGGCCTGGGTGGGATTGTGGTCGGTGTAGACTCGATGGGCCGAATGGCCTCTTTCTACACTGTAGGGTTTCTATGATTTCTATGGCTCCACACAGACAGCGACCCAAGCCGGGAATCGAACCTGGGTCCCTGGCGCTGTGAGGCAGCAGTGCTAACCACTGTGCCGCCCTCCACTGTGCTACTGTACTGTCCCGTAGCGGGCGGAACAGGAAAACTCTGCCCCAAGAGTCTGTATGGTCTTCCTCCAGGACTTATATTGTTCAGCCCATAAACAACACATTGCAAAACAAAGACTCCTTGTACTGAACATGGGAACAGCCTCTGGAGATGGAGGCTGCCTACAAACAGATCAAACTATTCCTCAAATTGAATTCAGGTTGAACATGGTTTGTCTGCTACTGCAGCTACTGCCACGCCTGTAGACTCTGCTTCCCAGTATCTCAAGGACCTTTCCTCCCCAATGTATTCAGCGCAATGAAACATCAGCTCCATTACGTTGAATAAATATTCATGAAACCTTTAACTGCTTTAGGCTAAAATTTATACCGTGCCATCAGAATTTAATTGCAGAGGAAATGGTCCAGTGTGACATTTCAAAACGCAGAGACCATTTCCTCTGGATATCAGATACGGACTGGAAATCGTTCTCAAATATGAAAAGATATAACAACGCGGAACCCATTATTCTGCAGCGTATTAAAAATTAACGTACACACCAGGTGTACCAAATGAAAGTTAATTAGAAAGCAGTGATAGGAACTCATTAATAAAGCTTAACCATGAGTGAAATGCGCGGGGCTATAGCAATAAAGGGTGTAAGGATTCCAGCCTCCACTACCTTCCCAGGCAGCGCATTCCAGATTCCACCACCCTCTGAGGGCATCTTGTTAAAAACAAAATGGTGGGAAAACAGAGGGAGGATCATAAAGATTATGCCATTACAATCCACGTTTCTCTGATAAATACGCTTATGAGGCAAACTTCCTTCAATTTAGTCCATTAGGCCCCTCAATGATGAAATCACCATCTACAAGGCACAAGTCGGGAGTGTGATGGAATACTCTCCACTTGCCTGGATCGGTGCAGCTCCAACAACACTGCTCAAGACCATCCAGGACGAAGTAGCCCACTTGATTGGTACCAATTCACCACCTTAAATATTCACTCCCCCCACCACTGACCCTCAGTGTCAGCTGTGTGTACCATCTACAAGATGCACTGCAGCAACTCGCCAAGGCTCCTTAGGCAGCACCTTCCAAACCCACGACTGCCACCAACTAGAAGGAGCAAGAGCAGCAGACACATGGGAAAACCACCACCTGGAGGTTCCCCTCCAAGCCACTCACCAACCTGACTTGAAAATATATCACCATTCCTTCACTGTCGCTGGGTTAAACTAGGAACCCCTCCCTAACAGCACGGTGGCTGTACCTACACCACATGGACTGCAGCGGCTCAAGAAGGCACTCGCCACCACCTTCTCAAGGGCAACTAGGGATGGGCAATAAATGCTATCCCAGCCAGTGACGCCCACAGTCCTGAAATGAAGGAAAAGAATATTGGTTGAGGGATAAATATTGACCCGGATAGAGGGAAGAATTCCTTTGCTCTTCGTGAAATAGTAACACAAGGGCCGGAATTCTCTGGCCGTTCACGCCGGCGGGATTCTCCGGTCCCACCGGCAGCGCACCCCCACCCATGGGATTCCTGCTGGCACAGGGTGACGACAGTGGGAATTCCCAACAACAGCGGCGGGACCAGAGAATTCCGCCGTTAGCAAACAATGCGCCACCTCCTGCTGGCGGGAAACATGTGGCTGGGAGGCCGGAGAATCTCACCCGAGGACTTTTTCATCCAAAGGGGAGAGTTTATTATATCACCTGCGGTACCTCTGACACAGCGGCACTCCCTCAGACAGAGGACCACCCCGAAGCATTAACTGGTCTTTTGTTGTACACATGCTGCCTGATTGGATGAATGCACTAAGAGGTGCTGGGCTGCCTTTTGATTGGCTGACACCTATGGTTCTGATTATGCGTTATGTCTGGGGATTGGAAGAGTTTCATGGCACGGTGGCACAGTGGTTAGCACTGCTGCCTCACAGCGCCAGGGACCTGGGTTCAATTCCCGGCTTGAGTCAATATATGTGCGGAGTCTGCACATTCTTCCCGTGTCTGCGTGGGTTTCCTCCGGGTGCTCCGGTTTCCTCCCACTGTCCGAAAGATGTGCTGGTTAGGTGCACTGGCTGTGCTAAATTCTCCCTCAGTGTACCTGAACAGGTGCCGGAGTGTGGCAACTAGGGGATTTTCACAGTAACTTCATTGCAGTGTTAATGTAAACCTACTTGTGATACTAATAAATAAATGAGGATCTGGAAGGTGCTGCCTGAAAGGGCGGTGGAAGCAGATTCAACATAACCTTCAAAAGGGAATTGGATCAATACTTAAGGAAATATATTTTCAGGGATATGGGAAAAGGTGAAGGGTGTGTCTGGGAATGTAGGGAATAGATGGAGCACAAACATCATATAGAATCTTTACATGCAGATCGGCCTATCGAGTCTGCACCGACTCTCCGACAGCATCTTAGCCAGACCCTTTCCTCCGCCCTCACCCCGTGCACTTATCATGGCTAATCAACCCAAGTCACTCATCTTTGGACACAAAGGGGCTATTTAGCATGGCCAATCACCTAACCTTTGCATCTTTGGACTGTGGGAGTGGGATGTTCATTGAGATGTTAAGGGGTTGACATCCCAGGAGAAAACCGGAGCACCCAGGGAGGAAACCCAGATACGGGGAGAATGTGCAAACTCCACACAGGCAGTGACCCAAGGCTGGAAATGAACCTGGGTCCCTGGCGCTGTGAGGCAGCGGTGCTAACGACTGAAAGACACAAACAACGGTGGTTAGAAGGAACAAGCTGGAAGAAACTAGAATGAAGACTGAAGTGGATGGTGTCACACTGGAACAAGTAGATAAGTTTGTCCATTTAGAAGAAGAGTATGGTAGGTGCGATGCTGAAGTCAGAGGGTAGAGACGAGGGAAGCCACGGAGCGGTGGCAGACGTGTGAGCATGCAGCGAGACAGACAAGTGTGAGGTACCCCGTGACGTCAGGTCTTCTGGTCGGAGCAGCCCCCAGCAGGAGCGACGAGGCTGACCTGGGGTCCTTCAAAAGAGGCAGAGTGGGCGGGGAGCTCTCTGCACGTTTGGCTGGATGGGATGGCTGAGAGTGCGCACGCGAGAGAGAATAACTCGCTGGGGTTAGTTACTGTACCTGAGAGTCTGCTGCATGTATCGATCCGGGTCCTCGGCTGTGAAGGTGGTGAGGAACGTGCCTACAGGGAAATCCTCGCTCTGCCTAATCAGCTTCGGATTTGGGACAAACTGTGGACTTTCGTTCACATCAATAACGGTGATGGAGACGGTGGCGGTGGACTGAGGGGGAAGCTGAATGCCTTTTGTCAGGTCCACCTGATTTATAGCAATGACAGTCAGCACAAAAGCTCTGTTGGTTTCATAGTCAATCGGCTGTGAGAGGGGGAACGAGAAAGAGACGAGTGTTAAAAAAAATGCACAAACAAGTCGACATGAAAATAACGCACATCACTGCCAAACTCTTTTTAAGCTTGGCTTCTTAAATTCTGTAATTTATGACAGCAAAATGATACAAAACACATTTCTGGGACATAATTAACCTTCTGGAATGTTGACATCACAATATCAACAAATTAAATAACACATCAAATATTTTGCGGGTCATCTCAAATGGCTGACCTTTATCTCTTCTGCATCAGGACTGCGAGCGTAATCCAACATGATCCCTGCGAATAATGCGTCTTGCACAGTCGTTTTAAAATAGGCATGACTGCTACTATACAAGAGCGGCAGAAATAACAACTTAATTCCTGGTATCAAGGTGGAGAGAGCTACAGGAAATCCAACCCCACACAAAAAAAAACACACTGTTTGTTTGGGTATCTCATCTTCCACCAGGACTGATAATCTCAATTCTGTGAAAATTATCAGTAAAATAAAAAGCTTTCTGGTTGTCACCAATGCCCTTTAGGGAAGGAAATCTGCCATCTTCACCCGGTCTGGCCGACATGCGATTCCTGACTCCACAGCCAATGTGGTTGATTCTTAAATGTCCTCGGAATTGGCCAAAAAGGCCACTTAGGTACTGCTCACAACAGACGGAGTTTAGAAGAGAGTGAGGGGTGACCTTATTCAAACATACAAGATCCTGAGGGGGTTTGACAGGGTAGGTGGTGAGGTGTCACACCATCTGGCGCAGTGGTTAACACTGCTGCTTCACAGCTCCAGGGACCCGGGTTCGATTCCCGGCTCGGGTCACTGTCTGTGTGGGGTTTGCACATTCTCCTCGTGTCTGCGCGGGTTTCCTCCGGTTTCCTCCCACAGTCTAAAGATGTGCGGGTTAGGTTGATTGGCTGTGTTAAAAATTGCCCCTTAGTGTCCTGACGTGCGTAGGTTAGAGGGATTAGCAGGTAAATATGTAGGGATATGGGGGTAGGGCCTGGATGGGATTGTGGTCGGTGCAGACTCGATGGGCCAGATGGCCTCTTTCTGCACTGTAGGTTTTCTATGATTCTATGTCCTTACCAGTGGGAGAGTCTTGAACAAGGGGACAGAGCCACAAGATAATGGGCCGGTCATTTAAAACTGAGGTGCGTAGAAATTTCTTCTCGCAGAGGGTGGTGAATCTCTGGAATTCTTTGCCCCAAAGGATAGGGGAGGCTGGATCATTAGATTTAAAATGGAGGTGGATAAATATTTGATAGATCGAGGAATAGTGGGCTATGGGCAAATGGCACAGAAAAGGAGTTGAGGTTGGCAGAGGTAATTACGGCACAAAGGATGCATGCTAAGATATGGATTGGCTGTATCCTAACTGATTGAGGTTTGAGGGGCTGAATGGCCTCTTCCTGTTCCCATTAAAAAAATGAGAGCACACAGCTAGGGGCAGAATGGCTATTTCATTTTAAATGGCAGGTCTTGTGGCACGGTGGTAGCCCCTACCTCTGAACAGAAGCTCCGAGTTCAAGTCCAACGGCAGGACTTGTTGGCCACGGAAAGAGTGATCATAACAGCTCAACAGGCTGATGATCAGCTTGGGAATGCTTACTACTTCCCTCACTATTCCCCCAAAGTGTTAAAGAACAGTATGGGTTCGAAGGTGCACCAGAAATAGAAATTGTCATGGCTGCAAGAGCCTTTTAAAGAAAATTGGACTTGGCTACATTTTCACTGGAAATCTGAACTATTAAAAACATCGCTCCCAGTTTCAGAACACTTCCGTTTCGGCTACCTGACTCCCAACATACAGGATAGCTGATTTCCCTCAGGAATGCTCTCCAACATTCTGACATAAAGTCCTTGAGCATCGTTAATCTGCTTAGAAACCATCTCCTCAAAGCTCTAGGTTCCCAGGGAAACAAGCGATCCAGCAATGTCGTGCACACAAACAGGGAGCACTTGGGAAGCTCATTGCTGTGCAGCTTAACAGGCAAGAATCCCTTTCTGCTCAGGGACTTGGGCTGATTCACGGGGATGGTTCCGGGAGAACGTGGGACTTGACTCACGTGGGTAGAGTGGCGAACGGGCAGAGGTTATCTCTAAAAGCAAAGACCGCCAGCAGATTCCATAAAGGAGATGTTCGAAATGGTGAGGGGCTTGGCCAGAGGAGATAAGGAGACTCTCCCTCCCTCAACAGCCTGAGGTGACATGAGCGAAAGCTCTCTTTTACGCAGCAAGTTCATTCATGGGACATGGACGTCGCTGGCTGGCCAGCATTTATTGCCCATTCCTAGTTGCCCGAGGGCCGTTGAGAGTCAACCACATTGCTGTGGCTCTGGAGTCACATGTAGGCCAGACTGGGTAAGGACGGCAGATTTCCTTCCATGAAAGGACATTAGTGAACCAGATAGGTTTTTCCCGACAATCGACAATGGTTTCATGGTCATCAGTAGATTTTTAATTCCAGATATATTTTTTATTGAATTCAGATTCCACCATCTGCCGTGGCGGGATTCGAACCCGGGTCCCCAGAACATTAGCTGGATTAATAGTCCAGCAATAATACCACTAGGCCATTGCCTCCCCAAGTGGTTAGGATCTGGAATGCGCTGTCAGAGTGCATAGTGGAGGCAGATTCAATCGCGGCTTTCAAAAAAAAAGACTGGATAATTATCGGAAGAGAAATGAATTGCAGGACCGCACGGTGAAAAGGGTGGTGGGACTGGACGAGTTGCTGTTTCAGAGAGACAGCACGTGCACAGTGGCTGAATGGTCTCTTCCTGCGCTGTTCACTTTGCCAATTATTTTTAAGGAGGACTGAGGAAATGATAAAGCTTAAAGACTTGCACCAGAACAACACATGTCCCAAAAACAAAGAGTTAAAATCCACTGAACTATCTTAGAAATATGTTCTGCCGATAAACATGGGTGGCTAATTTGATGCACAGCAGGATTCCAGAGTCAGTAAAATTAGACGATGACCAGTTAATTTGGCCCATTATGTTTCCCACCACTGCATTCACTGGATTTCACTCATCATCTGAACTAATTTTGATTTGATATATTAGAAACATAGAAAAACTACAGCACAATACAGGCCCTTCAGCCCACAAAATTGTGCCGAACATGTCCCGACCTTAGCGATTACTAGGCTTACCTATAAGCCTCTATCTTACTAAGTTCCATGTACTTATCTAAAAGTTTCTTAAAAGACCCTATTGTTATGCATATTAGGATTCAGTGAAGAGCATTGTTTCTTGCACGTTATACAACGCGCATCATACATTGGGAAGGGAAGGAGAGAATGCAGAACGTAGTGTTACAGTCATAGCTAGGGTGTAGAGAAAGATCAATTTAGTATAAGGTTGGTCCATTCAAAAGTCTGACAGCAGCAGGGAAGAAGCTGTTCTTGAGTCGGTTGATATGTGACCTCAGAATTTTGTATCTTTTTCCTGGCGGAAGAAGGTGGAACAGAGAATGTCCGGGGTGCGTGGGGGTCCTTGATTATGCTGGCAGGTCATTGGCATGTCTTTCAGACAGTGACTGGAGCACCCGGAGGAAACCTACGCAGACATTGGGAGAACGTGCAGACTCTGCACACACAGTGACCCAAGCCGGGAATCGAATCTGTAAGGCAGCAGGGCCACCCCACGATGGTGCCCTCTTTCATAGGGTGAACCCTATCCAGTGATCGGCCAGAATACCGCTGCTAGCAACACCTGAGAGGATAAATGGAGGAGCATTAAAACAGTGTCATCTGAGACCTCTGGGGCTGATCTCCCCTGCCCCTTGACAAGGCATTCCAGGCCCAAATACGGGCCATGCTCAGGGCTACCGGCCAGGGATGGAACCGATGAAGCTTTAGCGGTAATGGCAGAAGAACTAGGACCTCCAGGGCCAATGGCCGCTTCCAGACAAAGGAGGGTCCATCAGGAAGCGGAGTTGTATTTCCTTACAAGCACAGGTGAGGAAGACAATGGAAAACCATCTCATGGATTCTCCTCCCTCCCCGAGTCATCATGTTCGTCGACGTGGAAGTGGGAGGGTGCGCTGTGCAACTGAAAAGATGAGGACTGAGGTGGTGTACAGAAATGAGACAACATGTTTTTAAAACATTTTGTTTCGTGTCATCGAGGATATACTAGCACTGGAGGGGGTGCAGAGGAGATTCACTAGGTTGATTCCGGAGTTGAGAGGGTTGGCTTATGAGGAGAGACTGAGTAGACTGGGGCTACACTCATTGGAATTCAGAAGAATGAGGGGGATCTTATAGAAACATATAAAATTATGAAGGGAATAGATAAGATAGAAGCAGGGAAGTTGTTTCCACTGGCGGGTGAAAGTAGGACGAGGGAGCATGGCCTCAAAATAAGGGGGAGCAGATTTAGGACTGAGTTGAGGAGGAACTTCTTTACCCAAAGGGTTGTGAATCTGTGGAACTCCCTGCCCAGTGAAGCAGTTGAGGCTACCTCATTGAATGTTTTTAAGGCAAGGATAGAGAAATTTTTGAACAGCAAAGGAATTAAGGATTATGGTGAGCGGGCGGGTAAGTGGAGCTGAGTCCATGAAGAGATCTTATTGAATGGTGGAGCAGGCTCGAGGCACCAGATGGCCTACTTCTGCTCCTAGTTCTTATGTTCTGATAAAACTTCAGGTTTGACTTCCCCTCCTCTCTCGCCAGCCAATAGGCAAGAGGTGCAGAGTTTTTAGCTAAATCCTGAAACAGAAGCACATGCCTCACCTTGACAACGGTAACCAGACCATCATTACTGACTGGATCAGTCGGCACAGAGAAGTGTCCGGTCGGATCTCCCCCAGTTATTTTATAAACCGCATTCCACGCTTGAGTGTGAGGATGATCCTTATCAGTTACTGTCAGGTTCGATATGATGATATCCATCCGATTTTCCGGTACTTCTCCATAGAACTACGGACACAAAATGGAACAGGTTAAGCCTCTACACTGTCACACAATGAAAAAAACGTTTGATTTAGACACAGATCAATATACATTACCACAATTAAATTTTCTGCTCTGTTTAACAGAGGATGTTTTCCCTGGCGATCACAGACAAGATTCTGAAGGGGGTTTGATTGGGTGGGTGCGGAGAGATTGTTACCGCTGGTCGGGGAATCTAAAACACGGGGGCACAGATTCGGGATAAGGGGCTGATCGTTTAGGACTGAGAGGAGCAGGAATTTCTTCATTCAAAGGGTTGTAAATCTTTGGAATTCTCCACCCCAAAGGGTGTGGATGCTCCATCATTGAACGGATATAAAGATTAGATTTCTTGATCAATAAGGGGATCAGGGGTGATGGGGAAAAGGCAGGAGAATGGGGATGAGAAAAATATCAGCTATGATTGAACGATGGAACAGACTCGATGGGCCGAGTGGCCTATGCCTGCTCCTACATCTAATGGCCTAAAGCTAGGATAGACAGATATTTGATTTTAAAATTTATTTATTAGTCACAAGTAGGCTTACATTAACACTGCAATGAAGTTACTGTGACAATCCCCTAGTCTCCACACTCCGGCGCCTGTTCGGGTACACAGAGGGAGAATTTAGCACGGCCAATGCACCCTAACCAGCACGTCTTTCGGACTGTGGGAGGAAACCGGAACACTCGGAGGAAACTCATACAGACATGGGGAGAACGTGCAAACTCTAAGCTGGGAATTGAACCCGAGTCCGTGGCGCTGTGAGGCAGCAGTGACAACCACTGTGCCACCCTTTGTCTCTCATGAATCCACTGACATGGGGTGTGGGCAAGGTTGAGGATCAGCCACGATCGTATTAAATGGCGGGGCAAACTCAATGGACTGTGTGGCCGGCTCCTGCTTCTATTTGTCTTCTACTTTTGTGAAAATAACTATTTCTATCAGTCCAAATATCAAACAACATTCACAGTCACTTCCTTACAAGGCACCAACTTCATTTTTATTCATTTGGCGTGGGTGTTGGTGGCAGGACAGCATTTGTTGCCTGTCCCTAATTGCCCTTGAATGGAGTGGCTTGTCAGGGCCACCTAGAGGGCTTTGCTGTGGTACTGGAGTTATATGAAGGCCAGACAGGGTAAGGACATTGGTGAACCAACTGGGTTTTTCCAACAATCGACAATGGTTTCGTGATCATGAGTAGTTTTGGGCCCCATACCTAAAGATGTGCTGGCCTCTGAGGGGGTCCAGAGGAGGTTCACAAGAATGACCCCAAGAATGAAGGGTTTGTCACATGAGGAGTGGTTGAGGAGTGTGGGTCTATACTCGATGGAATTTAGAAGGATAAGGGGGGGGGGGGGGGGTGGGGGGGAGAAAGAGATCTAATTGAAACTTACAGAATACTGAGGGGCCTGGATAGAGAGGATGTTTCCACTAGTGGGAGAGACTAGAACCCGAGGGCACAACCAGAGTGAAGAGACGCTAAAACGGAGAGGAGGAAGAATTTCTTCAACCAGATGGCGATGAATCTGTGGAAGTCATTGCCACAGGAGGCTGTGGAGGTCAAGTCATCGAGTGTCTTTAAGATAGAGATAGATAGGTTCTTGACCAATAAGGGGATCAAGGGTTACGAGAAGGCAGGAGAATGGGGATGAGAATCTTATCAGCCATGATTGAATGACTTAATGGGCTGAATGGCCTAATTCTCCTTTATCTTATGGTCTTAATGCCAGATTTTCTTTTTATCGAATTCAAATTCTACTATCTGCTGTGGCTGGATTCGAACCCGGGTCCCCATGAGCTAGTTTCTGGATTAATAATCTAATGATAATATCACTAGGCCATCGCCTGCCCAGCCACCATGACGAGGGTCTAGCTTCTGTTTCCAGATTTTATTAATTAATTGAATTCAAATTCCAGCAGCTGTCGTGGTGGGATTCGAACCCGGGTCCCCAAAGCATTAGCCGGGGTCTTTGGATTACTAGCTCATGACAGCATCACTAGGCACCCATCCCCTTTGGATCCCCTTTAACTATTAAGAAA
The DNA here is from genome assembly GCF_964213995.1 of Mustelus asterias. Lineage (NCBI taxonomy): Eukaryota > Metazoa > Chordata > Chondrichthyes > Carcharhiniformes > Triakidae > Mustelus > Mustelus asterias. The sequence continues at coordinate 5,867,305 of NC_135807.1, forward strand.
GATTTGCACTGACAATAAATGTACTTTGTTTCAAAGATGTACCAACCACCTGCTCAACACTGCACAGAATGTTTGACTGTGAAATGTCATTGATTAAAGGGCATGTGGAACTATACGTCTGCTAAGCTACACATGCTGATTAATGTCTTTGAGAGCACTTTGTTCAAATATAAATATAGACGTGAAGCGAAACAATTGATGTGTTGAAATGTGAAGGGAATGTTCAGCCAGGCTTTTTCCCCAAAGTGTTACTGAGGCTGTCGTTGAATCATACAGCAGGGCAGGCCATTCAGCCCAGCACGTTTGTGCTGGCTCTTTGCAAGTTATCCATTTAGTCTCACTTACAGCGAGACCCCCCCCCAAACGTTCCCTTAAATTATTAATCATAGCGCCAGGGACCCGGGTTCAATTCCAGCCTTGGGTGACTGTGCGGAGTTCTCCCCACGTCAGCGTGGGTTTCCTCCGGGTGCTCCGGGTTTCCTCCCACACTCCAAAGATGTGCAGGTTTAGGTTGATAGGCCATGCTAAATTGCCCCCTCAGCGTCCCAAGATGTGTAGGTTAGAGGGATTAGCCATGGTTACAGGAATAGGGCAGTGGGATGGTCTAGGCCTGAATAAGGTGTTCTTTTGGAGAGTCGGTGCAGACTGAATGGTCTCCTTTGGCACCGTCAGGATTCTATGCAGTCCCTGGGCTGGCAGTTGAACCGTCTAGTCCACCACTCCAGTTGGGTGTAAAGTTTATTTATCAGTGTCACAAGTAGGCTTACATTAACACTGCAATGAAGTTACAGTGAAAATCCCCTAGTCACCACACTCCTGCGCCTGTTCGGGTACACTGAGGGAAGATTTCCCAAGGCTAATGCACCTGACCAGCACGGCTTTCAGACTGTGGGAGGAAACCGGAGGAAAGTCGCGCAGACACAGGGAGAACGTGCAAACTCCACACAGACAATGACCTGAGCTGGGAAATCGAAGCCGGGTCCTTTGCGCTGTGAGGCAGCAGTGCTAACCACTGTTTCCCCACACAGGCCCAACCCCGGATCTGAGATCCTGTAACAGGGGGCTGTGGGGGAATGGAGTAGGAGAGGAGTTGAGGCCGACTCGATCAGCCACGATGGTATTGAATGGCAGGGCAGGTTCGAAGGGCCTGGTGGCCTCACTCCTGTATCCATTTCCTGTGTTCTTGAGAGAGATTCTTCCTGAAAGCCAATTATGAAAGGGGCGGGGGGGGGAGAGAGAGAGAGAGAGAGAGAGGAAGAGAATGTGTGTGTGTGTGTGTATGGGACATGAATATTAGAGGACACAAGAGTCATGTACCCTCAACAATGCAATGATCAGGACAATTCATCAGCATGACGAACGGGGGAGTGGAGAAATCTATTCAGCCCCTTGTGTGTGTGTGTGTGTGAGACTATACCAGGTGAAGGTTACTGCTGTAATCCCATTTCCTTTATCCCCTCTCAGTCTTCATTTTCAATACTTTTCCCGTTGCTTTGTGTAACCGCTCTCTGCCCTCAATTGCCACAAGGTGACACGTTCCCACGTCCGCATTGCAAAATGAACTCGACTTCTCTGGGCGTTAATCCAGACTTTATCCCACTTGTTATCGGTTTGTCGAGGTCCGTGACAATCTTTTCACTTTCCCACCCCCTCAAAACCTGCCTTACGTTTTGAAGGCAACTTCCGCCTCTGGCCGTGGAACCAGCGCGCGCTCCAGGCATCGAATTGTAGAATACAAACGCAAGTGCGTATGAATTAGGAGTAGGCCATTCAGCCCCTCGAGCCTGCTCTGCCATTCAATAAGATCATGGTTGATCTGACTGTAACCTTCAAAATAAAAGTTTATTTACTATTGTCACAAGTAGGCTTACATTAACACTGCAATGAAGTTACTGTGAGAATCCCCCAGACGTCACACTCCGGCGCCTGTTCGGGTACACCGAGGGAGAATTTAGCATGGCCAATGCACCCTACCTAACCAGCACGTCTTTCGGACCGTGGGAGGAAGCCAGAGCACCCTGTGCCACCATGCTGCCTTCAAACGGACATTAGTGCCGACCCTCTTGATAACCTTTCACCCCTTTGTTAATCAATAATCTACCTAGCTCCGTCTTAAAAATATTCACGGACTCTGCTTCTGCTGTCTGTAGGGTGGCACGTTGACACAGTGGTTAGCACTGCTGCATCACAGCGCCAGGGACCCGGGTTCGATTCCCGGCTTGGGTCACTGACTGCGTGGAGTCTGCACGTTCTCCCCGTGTCTGCGTGGGTTTCCTCCGGGTGCTCTGGTTTCCTCCCACATTCCCAACGTGTCCCGGTTAGGTGGATTGGCCATCGGAAATTGCCCCTTAGTGTCCAAGAATGTGTAGGTTAGGGGGATTTGCGGGGGTCAATATGTGGGGTCACAGGGGATGGGGCTTGGGTAAGGTGCTCTGTTGGAGGGTCAGTGCAGAGCCGATGAGTTGAATGGCCTCCTTCTGCACTGTAGGGATTCTATGATTCTATGAACTATTTACATCCTGGTTCTGCGGAAGACAAGAGGGTGAAAAACACTCGAGCAGTGGTCTGGAAAAGCCGTCCGCAGAAAGCAGGCCAGGATCCATCCTTACCGTTGCCGTGGTGAACTCTGGCGGATTGTCGTTGACGTCAGTAATTCTGATGAGGGCTGTGGCAGTGTTGGAGAGGCCGTAAGTTGGGCTTCCCTCCATATCTGTGGCTTGAATTATTAACGTGTACTGCGGAACTTTCTGTAACGGGGCAGGGTTAGGGGAGAGAGGAGAAAAAGAGTTAGAACCATAGAAAATTACAGCTCAGAAACAGGCCTTTTGGCCCTTCTTGTCTGTGCCAAACCATTTTTTGCCGAGTCCCACTGACCTGCACTTGGACCATATCCCTCCACACCCCTCTCATCCATGAACCCGTCCAAGTTTTTCTTAAATGTTAAAAGCATTTACCACTTTATCCGGCAGCTCATTCCACACTCCCACCACTCTCTGCGTGAAGAAGCCCCCTCTAATATTCCCTTTAAACTTTTCTCCTTTCACCCTTAACCCATGCCCTCTGGTTTTTTTCTCCCCTAGCCTCAGCGGAAAAAGCCTGCTCGCATTCACTCTATCTATACCCATCAAAATCTTATACACCTCTATCAAATCCAAATAAACCTGTTGGACTTTAACCTGGTGTTGTTAAACTTCTTATTATATAACCTTACCATAACACTCCAACTTTTATACTCGATACTCCGATTTATAAAAGCCAATGTACCAAAGGCACTCTTTACGACCCTATCCACCTGTGACGTCACTTTTAGGGAATTCTGTACCTGTATTCCCAGATCCCTCTATTCAACTGCACTCTTCAGAGTCCTACCATTTACCCTGTACGTTCTACTTTGGTTTGTCCTTCCAATGTGCAATATCTCACACTTGTCTGCATTAAATTCCATTTGCCATTTTTCAGCCCATTTTTCTAGTTGGTCCAAATCCCTCTGCAAGCTTTGAAAACCTTCCTCACTGTCCACTACACCTCCAATCTTTGTATCATCAGCAAATTTGCTGATCCAATTTACCACATTATCATCCAGATCATTGATATAAATGACAAACAACAATGGACCCAACACCGATCCCTGCGGCACACCACTAGTCACAGGCCTCCACTCAGAGAAGCAATCCTCCACAACCACTCTCTGGCTTCTTCCATTGATGTGGAGATGCCGGCGTTGGACTGGGGTAAACACATTAAGAAGTTTAACAACACCAGGTTAAAGTCCAACAGGTTTATTTGGTAGCAAAAGCCACACAAGCTTTCGGAGCTGCAAGCCCCTTCTTCAGGTGAGTGGGAATTCTGTTCACAAACAGAGCATATAAAGACACAACCTCAATTTACATGAATAATGGTTGGAATGCGAATACTTACAACTAATCAAGTCTTTATTAGTTGTAAGTATTCGCATTCCAACCATTATTCATGTAAATTGAGGTTGTGTCTTTATATGCCCTGTTTGTGAACAGAATTCCCAGTCACCTGAAGAAGGGGCTTGCAGCTCCGAAAGCTTGTGTGGCTTTTGCTACCAAATAAACCTGTTGGACTTTAACCTGGTGTTGTTAAACTTCTTACTGTGTTCTTCCATTGAGCCAGTGTCTAATCCAATTTACTACCTCCCCATGTATACCTAGCGACTGAACCTTCCTAACTAACCTCCCATGAGGGACCTTGTCAAAGGCCTTGCTGAAGTCCAGGTAGACAACATCCACCGCCTTCCCTTCATCCACTTTCCTGGTATCCTCCTCGAAAAACTCTAATAGATTGGTCAAGCATGACCTACCACGCACAAAGCCATGTTGACTCTCCCTAATAAGTCCCTGTCTATCCAAATATTTGTAGATCCTATCCCTTATCACACCTTCCAATAACTTGCCCACCACCGACGTCAAACTTACTGGCCGATAATTTCCCGTTAGAGAGAGAATGGGAGGAGGGGGGGGGGCCCAGAGGGTGGAGGAGAGGCCCCCCACCCCCCCCCGCCGAGGGTGGAGGAGGTGGTGGAGGAGGCCCCCCCCCCCCGCCACCGAGGATGGAGGAGGGCAGAGGGAGTCAGGAAGGAGAGTTGAACGACAGGGCATGTTATTCCTGGTCAAACCGAGCTGTTGTTTTAATCTCGAGCAGTAAGAACCGGATTGGTGAAACGGTATTAAAATAACACGGGAATTCTGAAACAGGGGCTGAAACTGTCAACCCCTCCCACAAACACAACACACTGTGACACAGAGACACCCCCTCCCACAACCGGCAAAACTGTCCCAGTTATTCCGAGCTTCAGTTCACAGACGCACTGCACATGAACCCCGACAGAACAAAAATCCCCACCAAGGAGAGTCGAATCCGACCAGTCGAAATTTAAAACCTCTGTTTTTTTTTCCCCAAATGGAATGTTTGACAAATTCAAAAAAGGGCCAAATAAAAACTCCCTCGCTTGGACAGAGCACCTTTTAAAAACCTCTCTCCCCCACCCCCCCCCTTTCAGCGCTGTCTGAAGTTTCATCCTTTGTCCGTTCACACAGCAACATTTCGACACTCCCAGAGCGCATTGTGGGCTGGAGCGGTGTCAGTAACGGAGACTGGGAGCTTGGCTCCAAGCCGAAAGGGTTCAGTGTTCATATCCAGCAGCTGTTTCCCTTACCCAGCGAGACCTATTCAGGTGTAGGTTGCTAGGTAACAGGCAGAGCACTAACATCCTGAATTTCGAGGGCATAAGAAGCAGCCAACCTTTTTCTAGCCCGCAACCCCCCCCCCGCCACCCCCCACCATTATCAAAGGACAATACTGCCCTGTCGACAGCCTCTGGCCACATGTATATTCTGACCCTCTGGCCTGTCAGGGCGCAGAACTCCAAGCTTGATGTTCCTTCCCCGGGGATTATTGGGGTATCACTTTTCTGATAGCGGACAATTAAAAAAGGTCAGGCCATCTGGATACATCAAGGAGTAATGTAACCACAGCCTCTCACACTGCTTCACTCCACCCTAACCCTTTATGCTTTTACTGGTGGAAGAATTATAGAGTAGTCAGGAAAATGTTCCGTTTCCAGCCCAACAAGGTAGCTCGATGGCTGGCGCAGACACAGTGGGCCGAAGGGCCTCTTTCTATGCTGTCAAACTCTTCCGCCTCCACGAGTCACTGCTAGACTTGGTTTTGGCGGTTTGTCTGGGATCTTGTCTGCTTTCTTGCATCTCGGCTTTGGGAGTCAGGTGGGCCGAGTAGATCAAGTGTCAGTGGGGGAACATTTAGGTAACAGCGATCATTGCATTGGAAGGTTTCGGTTGACTATTTCGGAAAAGTCAAGCAAGAATCCAGAGTAAGGATAATTAACTGGGGCAAAGACAACTTCAGTCGGGAAGAATGGATCCGACCCAGATAAAGGTTGGCAGGCTGACTGGAGGTGGATAATGGCTGCCCTGAAAGAGGCAATAGTTCAGGTATAGTCAAGGTTTATTTCTGCCAAGGGGAAAGGTAGGGCAAGTAAATCCAGAGCTCCCTGGATGGCGAAAGAGATAGAAATTAAGTTGTGCTTCTGACCAACATCAGATGATTTGATTTATTATTGTCACATGTATCACTATACAGTGAAAAGTTTTGTTTCTTGCACGCTTTACAGGCAAAGCATACCGTTCATAGAGAAGGAGAGAGTGCAGAATGTAGTGTTACAGTCATAGCTAGGGTATAGAGAAAGATCAACTTAATGCGAGGTAGGTCCATTCAAAAGTCTGACAGCAGCAGGGAAGAAGCTGTTCTTGAGTCTGTTGGTACGTGACCTCAGACTTTTGTTATCTTTTTCCCGACGGAAGAAGGTGGAGGAGAGAATGTCCAGGGTGCGTGGGGTCCTTAATTATGCTCGCTGCTTTTCCCAAGGCAGAGGGAAGTGCAGATAGAGTCAATGGATGGGAGGCTGGTTGCGTGATGGGTTGGGCTACATTCACAACCTTTTGTAGTTCCTTGCGGTCTTGGGCAGAGCAGGAGCCATACCAAGCTGTCATACAACCAGAAAGAATGCTTCCTATGGTGCATCTGTAAAAGTTGGAGAGAGTCATAGCGGACATGCCAAATTTCCTTAGTCTTCTGAGAGATGTTGGTGGGCTTTCTTAACTATAGTGTCGGCATGGGGGGGACCAGGACAGGTTGTTGGTGATCCGGACACCTAAAATCTTGAACCTTTCCACCATTTCTACTTCATCTCAACAAAAACCGAGCGTTGCAGTTAGGAAATTTTCCCTGTGTTCTGGACACCACCACCATGTCCCCAACCCACATCTTAAATTCAACAGGTAACACTTGGCACAATCCACTAATTTATACCAGTGGCCAGTAATTAATACTGTCGAGAGGCTTGTACAAGCACAGGACATATCACCGACCTCGTTACACTAATGTCTGAAGGGCTGAACGTAAATCTGAACTGCCATACAAACACAACAAAACCCTTATTACATTACTGCGTTCTTTCTGGTTGTATCACAGCTTGGTATGGCTCCTGCTCTGCCCAAGACCGCAACAAACTACAAAAGGGTCGTGAACGAAGCCCAGTCCATCACTCAAACCAGCCTCCCATCCATTGACTCTGTCTACACTTCCCGCTGCCTCGGGAAAAGCAGCCAGCATAATTAAGGACCCCACGGACATTCTCTTTTCCACCTTCTTCCGTCAGGAAAAAGATACAAGAGTCTGAGATCACATATCAACCGACTCAAGAACAGCTTCTTCCCTGCTGCTGTCAGACCTTCGAATGGACTTATCTTGCATTAAGTTGATCTTTCTCTACACCCTAGCTATGACTGTAACACTACATTCTGCAGTCTCTCCTTCCCTTCTCTATGAACGGTATGCTTTGTCTGTATAGCGCGCAAGAAACAATACTTTTCACTGTATACTCATACACGTGATAATAATAAATCAAATCAAAGTGTGCTTCCCCATAGCATCCGGACAATTAGAACTCCCTCTCCCGTCACGGATTACATCACAGCGGGGAATTCCTGCATTGGTTTCGCTGTCTTTGTACAGGTGACGAGAAGACACAGATTCAACAGGCCTGCCCTGGTCCACTGCAGAAAGGGATAGGGTTTCCAGATCCAATTAATTGATTTGCATTGAAGCCTGCAGTATTAATATTTTAAAAGATTCATGTAAGTCAAAACCACAGACACCACCCCCTCCTCCCCACCAACCTCCCCCCTTTAAATATTTATAGCTCTCATTCCCGCCCCCAAGAGTTAAAGGGACGATCTTTTAAAACAGAGATGAGGAGGAATTTCTTCAGCCGGAGGGGGGTGGATCTGTGGAACTCTTTGCCGCAGAAGGCTGTGGAGGCCAGGTCATTGAATGTCTTTAAGACAGAGATAGATAGGTTCTTGATTAATAAGGGGATCAGGGGTTATGGGGAAATGGCAGGAGAATGGGGATGAGAAAAATATCAGCCATGATTGAAAGGCAGAGCAGACTCGATGGGCCGAGTGGCCTAATTCTGCTCCTATGAGCTAAGAGACAGAGTGGAAGAAGCTGCCATTTTCTTTACACCACTCACTCATTTTCGGAGTTCATTTCTAGGGGGATAGAATTGAAAAACAAGAGATATTAAACTTGTTTACAATCTTGGTTAGGCCAGGCTTAGGGTGTGGAGGTAACAGTTCAGGTTAATTACCCAACTAAAAGGATAGAGAGGCACTGGAGAAGGTAAATGAGAACACCAGAATTGAGAGGATGTATTTCCCAGGATAAATGGGGGTGGCACAGTGGTTAGCACTGCTGGCTCACAGCGACAGGGACCCAGGTTCAAACCCGGCCTTGGGTCACTGTCTGTGTGGGGTTTGCACGTTCTCCCCGTGTCTGCGTGGGGTTCCTCCGGATGCTCCGGTTTCTTCCCACAGTCCGAAAGACGTGCTGGTTCGGCAGATTGGCCGTGCTAAAAATTGCCCCTTAGTGTCCCAAGATTAGGAGGATTAGTGGAGTAAATAGCAGGGATAGGGCCTGGGTGGTATTGTCATCGGTGCAGACTTGATGGGCCAAATGGTCTCCTTCTGCACTGTAGGATTCTATGATTTCTAAAAGCTCAACAAACCTGAGGTGAAACAGGTGTAGGATATGATCTCAATTGTCAATATGTTGCACGCGCGGTTGGGGGGGGGGGTTTTACCATTGCCCTGAAACTGAACTGGACCCAGATATACAAATACTGTGGCTACAAGAACAGGTCAGAGGCTGGGAATCCTGCAGTGAGTAACTCTCCTCCTGACTCCCCAAAACCTGTCCACCATCTACAAGGCACAAGTCAGGAGTCTGATGGAATACTCCCCACTTGCCTGGATGGGTGCAGCTCCAACACCACTCAAGAAACTCAACACCATCCAGTCAAAACAGCCTGCTTGATTGGCACCCCATCCAGGGATCTTCAACAATCACTCCCTCCACCATCACAGAGGCAGCAGTGTGTACCATCTACAAGATGCACTGCAGGAACTCACCAATGCTCCTTAGGCAGCACCTTCCAAACCCACGACCTCTACCATCTAGAAGGGCAACAGCAGCAGATACATGGGAACACCACCACCTACAAGTTCCCCTCCAAGCCACTCTCAATCTTGATTAGAGTCATAAGAGTCAGAGGTTTACAGTATGGAAATAGGCCCTTCAGCCCATCTCGTCCATGCCACCCAGTTTTTAATCAGTAAGCTAGCTCCAATTGCCCGCGTTTGGCCCATATCCCTCTATACCCATCTTACCCATGTAACTGTCTAAATGCTTTTTAGAAGGCAAAATTGTACCCGCCTCGACTACTACCTCTGGCAGCTCGTTCCAAACACTCATCACCCTCGAGTGAAACATTTGCCCCTCTGGACCCTTTTGTATCTCTCCCCTCTCACCATAAATCTAGGCCCTCTAGTTTTAGACTCCCCTACCTTTGGGAAAAGATGTTGACTATCTACCTATCTATGCCCCTTTGATTTGGAAATATATCACCGTTCCAAAATCTTAGAACTGCCTCCCTAACACCACATGGACTGCAAGTGCGAGATCTAACTGTTTCTTGAAAACATTCAATGTTTTGACCTCAACTACCTTCTGTGGTAGCAAATTACACAGGCTGACCACTCAGTGAAGAAATTTCTCCTCATCTCAGTCTGAGGATGCAGGATGGACCGTTTAGGACAGTGACCCCTGGTTCTGGACACCCCCACCATCGGGTACATCCTTCCTGCATCTACCCTGTCACGTCATGTTAGAATTTAAAAAGTCTCTATGAAATCCCCGCTCTCATTCTTCCGAAAACAATCCTAACCGACTCAAATCTCTCCTCAAACTCTTGAATCAAGTTGAGCCGCTGACTAAAAGATTTTTGTTAAAAGGTCGGCCACAATATTGAAATCTGGGGGGACAGCTTTCGTCCATTCATTGTGTAGGCTGAGTGAAGCAGCTCACGACGTTCTCCTGACATATACGTTACCTCTCTGTCCAGACCGGCAGCTACTGTGACGATATCTCCTGTCCGATTATTGATTGTAAACATGTTAGGAGAGGGGCTGCTTGGCGTTTGAGAAAGGATCTTGTATCTCAGAATGCCATTGGATGAGTTGGGGTCATCAGCATCGACTGCTGTTACTGCCATGACAAATGTTCCTGGGGAAGAGAAAGGAAAAGCCAAGCTTCAATTGAGGGGATAGGAAGTTTTGACCGAAAGTGACTCGTGTCAAAGATCCTTAACTTGTTGTAACTTATTTTCCAAACACTCCCTGCCTCAGATGATTCAAGACAATTAAGAGCATGTTTCCCATGAGGCATAGTAATACATTTTTGAACTAAATAGGAAGGCGATGGGCCCAGTGGTATTATCGCTAGACTATTAATCCAGAAACTCAGCTAATATTCTGGGGATGCGGGTTCAAATCCAGGGGCACAGCACCAGGGACCCGGGTTCGGTTCCCGGCTTGGGTCACTGTCTGTGTGGAGTCTGCACGTTCTCCCCGTGTCTGCGTGGGTTTCCTCCGGGTGCTCCGGTTTCCTCCCACATTCTGAAAAGACGTGCTGGTTAGGGTGCATTGACGCGAACATGCGCCGGAGTGTGGCGACTAGGGAAATTTCACAGTAACTTCATTGCAGTGTTAAGGTACTTGTGACTAATAAACTTTAGAATCCCACCATGGCAGATGATGGAATTTGAATTCAAGAAAAAATACCCGGAATTAAGAATCTACAGGTGGCCATGAAACCATTGTCAGAAAAGCACATCTGGGTCACTAATGTCCCTTTAGGGAAGGAAATCTGCCGTCCTTACCCGGTCTGGCCTACATGTGACTCCAGAGCCACAGCAATGTGGTTGACTCTTAACCGCTCTCGGAAATGGCCCAGTAAGTCACTCAGGCATAGTCACTGAGGTTGGCTTGTCACCAGCCTTTCAAGGGCAAATAGGGATAGGCAACAAGTGTTGGTCTTCCCAGAGGTGCCCACGTCCCATCAATTAAGAAGTCATATGGGTACTTTATTAGCCCAGGCATAGAATACAAGAGCAGGGAGGATATGATGGAGCTGTACAAAACACTAGTTAGGCCACAGCTAGAGCACTGTGTGCAGTTCTGGTCGCCACATTATCGGAAGGATGTGATTGCACTGGAGGGGTGCAGAGGAGATTCACCAGGATGTTGCCTCGGCTGGAGCGTTTTATCAAGAGGAAAAACTGGTTAAGCTGGGGTTGTTTTCTTTAGAGCAGAGAAAGCTGAGAGAACCTGATTGAGATGTATAAAAGTATGAGGGACATAGATAGGGTGGATAGGAAGGAACCTTTCCTCTTGGTAGAGGGGTCAAACCAGGGGCCGTACATTTATGGTCAGGGTCAGGAGATTTAGAGTGCGTTTGAGGAAATGCATTTTCACCCAGAGGGTGGTGGGAATCTGGAACTCACTGCCTGAAAGGGTGGTAGAGGTGGGAACCCTCACAACATTTAAGGAGTATTTAGATGAACACTTGAAACGCCCCAGCGTACAAGGCTACAGACTGGAAAATGGGAATAGGATAGGTGCTCGATGGTCGGCATAGGCACGATGGGCCAAAGGGCCTCTCTCTGTGATGTAAAACTCTATGACCAAGTTTTTAAAGTGGACATTGTTCCAACTGCTGGGATACCACGAGACTAGTCTTTACAAGGGAAAAGTGATTTAGTTGAAAAGGGATAAACGGCATCATAAACACAATGATTTTGTAATTCTCCTATCATCAGACACTTCCTTCACGCAATCAGAGGGTCACGCCAGCAAAACAAACCACTGCAACAAATGACGGCGTCCCGAGTACCACTGGGTGCCTTCTGCAACAAAAGCTCTGAGCGAACGTTACCTGGCTTTGATCCTTCAGGGACAGAACCGTTCCAAACTTGATGCAGAAACTCGGGCCGGTTATCGTTCATATCAATGACATTGATAACTATGTCAATGGGGTTCTCCACCTGATTGCCATTCAGGTCAACGGCATGAGCTCTGAGCTGGAAGGCAATAATCACATCAGTACGGCATTTAGAAGGGCGAGGGATAACCTCATAACTAACAATCCTTTCCGAGAATGGGCCACAAATATCTGTATTCAATATTATTCAACCTCACATAATATTAATATGCTTTCACTGCGCCAGGGACCCAGGTTCAATTCCCGGCTTGGGTGACTGGCTGTGTGGAATTTGCACGTTCTCCCCATGTCTGTGTGGGTTTCCTCCGGGTGCTCCGGTTTCCTCCCACATTCCCAAAGATGTGCAGGTTAGGTGGATTGGCCGTGCTAAGTTGACCCTAGTGACAGGGGGACTAGCAGAGTAAATGTTCGGTGTTACGGGAATAGGCCTGGGTGGGATTGTTGTCGGTGCAGACTCGATGGGCTGAATGGCCTCCTTCTGCACTATGATGACTCTATGATAACTTACAACTTACTGCTGTCAAGGCGCCATAGCAGGATGTAATTCAGCCCATCGAACCCTGCACTCTTTGAAAGAGCTGTCTAATTATCCTCTCCCCTCCTTGCTCTTTCCCCAGTGTCCTGCAACTTTCTTCCTTTAAGTATTTTCCGTGGTGTTCCAGATCACGACAACTCGCTGCACCAAACTCCTCATTCTTCCTCCCAATTTCTTTTGGACCAGTCCCTCCGATTACCGACTCTCCAGCCAGCAGGAACCGTTTCTCTCCATCTATTTCGTCAAAATCATCATCTTCAAATATCTCATTCACAATAAGAAACTCGATAGTACAGAACTCAAACGTCACTGAAAAGAGGGACATGTTGTTGAAGTTTTGCCCCTTGCACTCTTCATGACAAGTGCAAGAATGCCAAATTTCAAAGGATCACAACAATTTACATTACAGAATCGAAGTTGACTTACCAACCGATCATCATCTGTGCAGCACAGTGGTTAGCACTGCTGCCTCACAGCGCCAGGGACCCGGGTTCAATTCCCAGCTTGGGTCACTGTTCGTGCGGAGTCTGTACGTTCTCCCCGTGGGTTTCCTCCGGGTGCTCCGGTTTCCTCCCACAGTCTGAAAGACGTGCTGGTTAGGTGCATTGGTCGTGCTAAATTATCCTTCAGTGTACCCGAACAGGCGCTGGAATGTGGCGACTAGGGGACTTTCACAGTAACTTCATTGCAGTGTTAAAGTAAGCCTACTTGTAATGATAATAAATAGATAAGATGGTACACATGGCTGTCACTAAGTGGTGGAGGGAATGATTGAATGAAGGTGCAATTTAAAGTAAAAATAATAAAATAAAGTTTATTCATTAGTCACAAGTAAGGCTTACATTAACATTGCAATGAAGTTACTGCGAAATTCCCCTAGTCGCCACACTCCGGCGCCTGTTCGGGCACACTGAGGGAGAATTTAGCACAGTCAATGCACTTAACCAGCACGTGTTTCAGAATATGGGAGGAAACTGGAGCACCCGGAGGAAACCCACGCAGACATGGGGAGAATGTGCAGACTCCACACAGACAGTGATCCAAGCCGGGAATCGAACCCGGGTCCCTGGCGCTGTGAGGCAGCAGTGCTAACCACTTTGCCACCATGCCACCCTTTGTCGTAACAGTTTTGAAATTTGGTACTCTTGTGCGTGTCCTGATAAACACACGATGACACAGCTTTGGCAACACACTCTCTTTCCTGGAACGTTCAGAAACTTACATGGTAGGAAGCTATCTGTTCCCGATCCAAAGGCTGAGTCACGGAGAGCTCGCCGGAGATTGGGCTAATGCTGAAGATCCCAGTCGGTGGCTGGTCAGCTCCTGGCCCGGTCACACTGTAGCGTAACGAACGGTTTTTGTCACGATCAGATCGAATCTGGAGACACACAGAGGAGAGAGAAACTTAGGGGATAATCATTACTGAGAGGGGGGGAGCTTGCATTTATAAAGAGTGTCTTTCATGCCCATGGGATATCCCAAAACCAGCGAGGTACTTCCGAAGTGTAGTCACTCTTGTAATATAGGAAGCACAGCAGCCAATATTCACACAGCAAGATCCCACAAACAATCACACAGAAACAGCCAGATTCGTTTGACGAATAAACACTGGCCAGGAGAACAGCATTTATCCCTTGGTTCTTCTTCAGAGTTGTGCCGTGGGATCTTTTATGTTTACACTGGAGGCCCCACTTTAATTTCTCATCTGAAAAAAAAAACTGTGCCTCTGGCAGTGCGGCACTCCCCCAGTGCTGCACTGGGACCGTCAGCCTGGAATCTGGGCTCAAGTCTCTGGAGATGTCTTGGAACTCTCAATCTTCCAGCACAGGAGTTGAGAGTGCTACCCACCAAAACATAAGACAATAAGATCTAGGGGCAGAATTAGGCCATTCGGCCCATCGCGATGGCTCTGCCATTCAATCATGGCTGATAAGTTTCTCAACCCCATTCTCCTGCTTTTTTCCCCCGTAACCCTTGATCCCATTACCAATCAAGAATAGTTGACCCAATTTAAAAAAAAGCAACATTACTGACGCATCTGGGCCATTGACTAGCTCGAGTACATTTGAGCAGAAAGACTAATAAATCCCCTCAGCTTGAAGGGACTGCGTGGCTATCACCTGGTGGCTAGAAGGAGGTTTTTATTCGATGATTAATCTGCAAGCAATAAGAGTTCGAAGGTCATGTAGAATTCCATGCAAAACCAACCTGCTGTCCACCTCAGCACCAATAAGTGCTCTCGCAAACCTCGTATCGAATGAATAGAATGGAACCTTACCCTCACCAGTTCCTGCGGGAACGGACCACGAGAGTTTTCGGGAACATTGATCGGAGGGATGACCCAGTCCCTCTTCTGGCGTTTCAACTGCCCCTGGTACTCTAGCGGGAACCGTGGAAACACAATGTCCGGAATATTCCGAGGTGGGATGACGCCAGTCGACTTCCAGGTCTGAAAATACACATTAAATAAAGAGGGGGGGAAAAAAATCAATGAGTGGAATTTAATTGGACTGAATATATCTGCTTCACCCCCTTCCCCCAGAGAGCAGTGGACGCTGGGTCACGGAATATATTCCAGGCTGAATTAAAGACGGAGTTTAGAAAGACAAGGAGAGTCAAGGATTGTGTATGAACATCTGAAATTGGAACAGAGGCCAGGCCATTCAGCCCCTTGAGCCTGTTCCGCCATTCCCTAAAATTGGAGAACCATAGAAACCCCACAGTGCAGGAGGAGGCCATTCAGCCCATCGATGCTGCACTGACTCTCCAAAAGAGCATCCCATCAAGGCTCGCTCCTCTGCCCTATCCACTTAACCCCACACATTTCCCATGGCTAATCCATCAAATCTGCATATTTTTGGACATTAAGGGGAAATTTAGTATCCACCTAACCTGCACATCTTAGGACTGTGGGAGGAAACTGTAGCACCCGGAGGAAACCCAAGCAGACATGGGGAGAATGTGCAAACTCCACACAGACAGTGACCCAGGGCCAGGAATTGAACCCGAGTCCGTGGCGCTGTGAAGCAGCAGTGCTAACCACTGTGCCACCGTGCCACCCGTGGATGGGTTTCCAGAGCAACATGTTGATCAGCTGACTAGAGGACAGCCTATTCCAGATCTAGTACGATGTAATGAGGAAGGGCTAATTAATAACGTTGTTGTAAAAGAATCTTTAAGGATGAACGACCACAATAGAAAGAACAAGGTACAGCACAGGAACAGGCCCTTCGGCCCTCCAAGCCCGTGCTAATCATGATGCCCTAACTAAACTAAAAAAAAAACCTTCTCCCCTGTATCCCTCTATTTCCTCCCTATTCATGCACCCATCCAGATGCCTCTTAAATGTTGCTAATGTACCTGCTTCCGCCACCTCCTCTGGCAGCGCGTTCCAGGCACCCACCACTCTCTGCGTAAAGGAATACCCCTGCACATCTCCCTTAAAAACTGTCCCCCTCTCACCTTGAACCTGTGCCCCTTGTAATTGACACTTCCACCCTGGGGAAAAGCCTCTGACTATCCACCCTGTCTCTGCCTCTCATCATTCTGAAAACCTCTATCAGATTATCCCTCAGCCTCCGTCTTTCCAGTGAAAACAATCCTGGTTTATTCAACCTCTCCTCATAGTCAACGCCCTCGAGACCAGGCAACATCCTGGTGAACCTTCTTTGCACTCTCTCCAAAGCTTCCACATCCTTCTGATAGTGCGGTGACCAGAACTGCACACAATGCTCCAAATGTATATATGATAGAATTTTACATGATGTTTAAAAGAGAGGAGGTTCAATCTGAAGCCAGGATGTTAAAGTTGAATAAAGGAAATTACGAAGATACGAGGGACAAGTTGACTGAGGTTGATTGGGAAAATACATTAAAAGGAATGATTGAAGAGTATTCATCATCTACGCACAAAGAACTATTACACATGGCACAGCATCTATACATTCCTATAAAGACAAAATACCAGTCAACCATGGCTGGCAAAGGGAGTGAAAGATTGTACAAGATTTTAAAAAAAGATTTATAACATTGCCGGAAATATTAAGCCTGAAAATAAGGGAGGTTTTTAAGAATACAGCAAAGGAAAGCCAAGACACTGATAAAGAGAGAACAGGACATGAATGCAATCTAGCAAATAACAAAAACAAACTATAAAAGCTTTTACAGGTATATAGAAAGGAAGCATTTGGTGAAGACAAAGGGGCATAGATAAGGTACAAAGAACAGTACAGCACAAGAACAGCCCTTCGGCCCTCCAAGTCTGCACCGATCACGTTTACCTAGCTAGACCAACCACTTGCACCCCTCTATTTCCCATTTGTTCATATGCCTATAAAGATAAGTCTTAAATGTGGCTAATGTATCTGCCTCAACCACCTCACTTGGCAGGGCATTCCAGGCCCCCATCACGGTGTAAAAAATCTTCCTCCGCACATCTCCACTGAACCTTTCCCCCCTTATCTTGGACTTGTGCCCCTTGTAATCGGCATTTCGGACCTGGGAAAAAGCTTCCAACTGTTCACCCTATCCATACCCCTCATAATTTTATAAACTTCTATCAGGTCGCCCTCCCAGCCTCCGTCTTTCCAGGGAGAACAATCCCAGTTTATTCAATCTCTCCTCAGAGCTAATACCCTCCATACCAGGCAACATCCTGGCAAACCTTTTCTGTACCCTCTCCAAAGCCGCCACGTCCTTCTGGTAGTGTGGTGACCACTGTGTGGTAGATAGTCAGCATCTTTTCCCCAAAGGTAGGGAAGTCTAAAACTAGAGGGCAAAGGTTTAAGGCGAGAGGGGAAAGATACAAAAGGGCCCAGAGGGGCAATTTTTTCACACAGAGGGTGGTGAGTGTCTGGAACAAGCTGCCAGAGGTAGTAGTAGAGGCAGGTACAATTTTGTCTTTTAAAAAGCATTTAGACAGTTACATGGGTATAGAGGGATATGGGCCAAATGCAGGCACAATTGGGATTAGCTTGGTGGTTAAAAACAAAGGGGCGGCACAGACAAATTGGGCTAAAGGGCCTGTTTCTATGCTATAAACCTCTATGACTCTATAAAGGGTATAAGTTCAGCCATTCCTGAGACGCTCACATTCTAGAAACAAAAGAAACTGCTTTTAGAAGATCGCAGTTTCGGTCTCAATCATTCCCTCGTGACACGAGCCAGCAATCTTCATTCAGCCTTAACGAAATTCTTTCAGAATCCCTCTCAATTGAGGCAGAATTGATTAAAAGAACAAGGGAAACATTTGGTTGGAAATAGGATTTAAGTTGATAGAGACAAGTCCAGACCGAGTTCACCACACTAATCTGAATACAGATCAGATAATCCGTTGTACTGTAATTGCATAAGATCCTCGGGGAAGCAGGCTCCAGATTTCTGTCACGCATCCACGCGAACATACGAAAAAGGAGAAGTGTGCCATTTGGCCCCTCAAGCCTGCTGCTTCATTCAATAAAATCATGGACAATTCAATGCCTTCATCAATCCCACACTATTCCCATAACTTTTTAAACATTGTTAATCAGAAATTGTTTGTGTTTTGAATTCCGCATTCCCTTTGACCCTCCGATAACCTTTAATTCCCTTGTCTAAAAGTTTATCTACTCCTGCCATAAAAATATTCAGTGTCCCCCCCCATCTCCACTGCCTTCTGAGGCAGAGTCTTCCAAAGTCCCATAATGCCTGTAGGCGATTTTTTGAATTCTATGCCTGAAAGATTGGCTTTTTAATTTTTGGATAATATCTCGCGGTTCTAGACTCACCAACAAGTAACTTCTCTCGGTCTATCCGATCATTCTCCCCATGTCTGTGTGGGTTTCCTCCGGGTACTCCGGTTTCCTCCCCTACACTCAAGATGTGCAGGTTAGGTTGATTGGCCATGCTAAACTGACCCTAGTGTCAGGGGAATTAGCAGGGTGAATATGTGGAGTTACGGGAACAGTGCCTGGGTAGAATGGTGGTCGGTGCAGACTTGATGGGCCAAATGGCCTCCTTCTGCACTGTAGGGATTCTATGATTCTAAACACCTTGAAATCTCTGATTAAATCACCCCCCATAAACTTCTAAACTCCAGGGTACACACTTACGTGACTTCTCCTGGTAATATAACCCGTAAGAGTACAGATGTCATCTGTCGCAAGTCTCCCCACTGCACTCCCTTCCATGCCTATGAATTCCTCCTACTTTTTGGTGTCCAGGACTGCTCAAAGTAACTCCAGATGTGGTCTACACTAATAGCTGAAGTACGACTTCCACACCCTCGATCTCTCAGTTAAAAAGCCCCATTTTATTAATATTTTCAATTCTACTTTTGCAGATGTCAATGACAATTTAATAACCTATGTACAGAAACTAAACTGGACTGGCCGTATGAATACTGTAGCCACCAGAGCAGGTCAGAGACTAGGAATTCTGTGGTGTGATTTTCCTCCTGATTCTGCAAAGCTTGTTCACCATCTACAAGAGACAAGTCAGGAGTGTGATGGAATACTCTCCACCTGCCTGGATGGGTGCAGCTCCAACATCATTCAAGAAGCTTGACACCATCCAGGACAAAGCAGCCCACAATCCACAAACATTCACCCCCCCCACTACCGACGCACAGTGGAACCAGTGTGTACCATCTACAAGATGCACTGCAGGAAGTCACCAAGGCTCCTTCAACAGCATCTTCCAAATCCATGACCTCTACCATCTAGAAGGTCATGGGTAGCAGAGACGGGGGAAACACCACCACCTGGAGGTTGGATTTGATTTGTCACATTTATTAGTATACAGTGAAAAGTATTGTTTCTTGCGCGTTATACAGACAAAGCACACTGTTCATAGAGAAGGAAAGGAGAGAGTGCAGAATGTAGTGTTACAGTCATAGCTAGGGTGTAGAGAAAGATCAGCTTAGTGCAAGGTAGGTCCATTCAAAAGTCTGACAGCAGCAGGGAAGAAGCGGTTCTCGAGTCGGTTGGTACGTGACCTCAGACTTTTGTATCTTTTCCCGATGGAAGAAGGTGGAAGAGAGAATGTCCGGGGTGCGTGGGGTCCTTAATTATGCTGGCTGCTTTTCCGAGGCAGCGGGAGGTGTAGACAGAGTCAACGAATGGGAGGCTGGTTTGAGTGATGGACTGGGCTTCGTTCACAGCCCTTTGTAGTTTCTTGCAGTCTTGGGCAGAGCAGGAGCCACACCAAGCTGTGATACAACCAGAAAGAATGCTTTCTATGATGCATCTGTAAAAGTTGGAGAGAGTCGTAGCGGACATGCCAAATTTCCTTAAGTCTCTTGAGAAAGTAGAGGCGTTGGTGGGCTTTCTTAACTATAGTGTCGGCATGGGGGGACCAGGACAGGTTGTTGGTGATCTAGACACCTAAAAACTTGAAGCTCTTGGCCAGTTCTACTTCGTCCCCATTCACGTAGACAAGGGCATGTTCTCCAAGCCACTCACCATCCTGACTTGGAAATATATCTGCCATTCCTTCACAGTCCATGGATCAAAATCCTGGAACTCCCTAACAACATTGAGAGTGCACCTACACCACATGCGCTACAGCTGTTCAAGGCGACAGTCCACCAAAACCTTCTCAAGGGCAATAAAGGTTGGGCAATAACTGCTGGCCTAGCCAGCGACACCCACATCGCACTCATGAATATGTTTGAAAAAATGTGCTTATACGGCTTCATCAGCAACTTATATTTATAAAGCACCTTGAATAGAATAAAATATCCCCTAATTCTGTAGCTAGGAAATGGAAAAAGAGATTCCCCTCTACAGTATTCACCTCACCACTTTACGGGAAATCCCACATTTGTGGCAAGGACATTTCTTCTAAATTCCTGATTGGATTTTTATTTTTTGCGTGTCGATGCAAGATGGACGGCTTCCATTGGCTCCCAGCACAGGAACATCACGGTTTTTAAATTTGCATCCTGGAGTTCAGATCTTTCTTCCACCTCCATCGTCTCCTCCAAGCTCAACACTCCTCGGACATCCCCAGGCTCCTCCAATCCTGGCCTCGAGCAGATCTCTGACTCTCATCACTCATTGGTGGCTGTGCCTTCAGCCCGGATCCCAAGCCCTGGAATTCCCTCCTTTAACCTCTCCTCTTCCTGTTAACGCGCTCCTTCAAACCGAGCTAGCTTTTGGTCATGTCTAAACATTAACATGGCTTGACATGGTTTGGTGCTTTGGCCACTCCAAAATTTCCCATAGTGACCCAGGTTAGAGGGATAGGTCAGAGGGATTAGCAGGGTAAATGTGAGAGGTTACAGGGATTGGGCTTCAGTGGGATTGTTGTCGGTGCAGACTCGATGGGCCGAATGGTCTCCTTCTGTGGTCTAGGGATTCTATCATTTCTATGATATCGATCATGTCTGAACATCCCTCTGTGGCCTGATGTTTGATGATGTGCCTGTAAAGGGCCCTGTGATGTTAGAAGTGCAGTATAAACTTTCAGAGTGACGATACTGGACCTCAGGAGCAGAAGGCAGCTGATGAACCTCAAGTCCATTTGATGTGGACCATCATGGCTTCAGTTACGTCATGGCTGGTCCACATCAAATACAACTACCCACTTTGGTTCTGCAACTTTGCCTGATATGAAGCAAGTTGACTCCCCAGCCTCTTTGGGTACAAGAGGGTCCCAGATTTCCATTATGCAAGAAAGAAGCTTTTCCCGAAATCACCTCTGAACACACTGACTCTAACCTGCAGGGCTGAAAGACGTGCTGGTTAGGGTGCACTGGTGAAGCTAAATTCTCCCTCAGTGTACCCGAACAGGCACCGGAGTGTGGCGATTAGGGGATTTTCACAGTAACGTAATTGCAGTGTTAATGTAAGCCTTACTTGTGACAATAATAAATTCATTTTTAAAAAAGTTTAAAAGATTTTAAAATTTAAAAAATTTCTTCACACACAGTGAATCTGTGGAATTCACTAGTCCGAAAAGTAGTTAAGACCAAATTATTGTGATTTCATAGAAACATAGAAGATAGGAGCAGGAGGAGGCCATTCGGCCCTTCGAGCCTGCTCCGCCATTCATTATGTATCCAGCCGCCTCTTGAATACATTCAATGTTTTGGCATCAACTACTTCCTGTGGTAATGAATTCCACAGGCTCACCACTCTCTGGGTGAAGAAATGTCTCCTCACCTCCGTCCTAAATGGTCTACCCCGAATCCTCAAGACTGTGAAGAAATTAGATATAGCTCTTGGGGCTCAAGGGATCGAGGGATATGGGAGGGAAATTGAATTTGATGATCAACCCTGATCAAAGAGAAAGGTGGAGCAGGCTCGAATGGCCTATTCCTGCTTCTAGTTTCTAATCAATGACAGAGGCCAGGCAAAGGGAGAGCGCCAAGAGAACAATCAAAGAGGGGGGAAAAGTCTGGGATGAAACGGATGGTGCCGCCAGGCCAAAGTGCTTCAGTTTTGCTTCTTGGAAAGCTGGAGTGAGCAAAATCTCAGCCCTCGTGAGAAAACATAAATCTGCCTCATACCACGGAGAGAAGAATTGGAAAGGTCCAGCGCCGAATCA
The DNA here is from genome assembly GCF_964213995.1 of Mustelus asterias. Taxonomy (NCBI): domain Eukaryota; kingdom Metazoa; phylum Chordata; class Chondrichthyes; order Carcharhiniformes; family Triakidae; genus Mustelus; species Mustelus asterias. The sequence goes on from NC_135807.1 coordinate 5,889,314, forward strand.
GGACAGAGGACAGCTGGAGTGTTTAAAGTCATTGCGCCTCTTGACTGCTCATTAATCTCCCATAAAGTTAGGCTAAAAATAAGAAGTCTGTAGATATAACGAGAGTCATCGGAAGTTTACAACCATTACAAAAGTTGATCAATCAAGATCTTAAATATTTACCCAATTCCATTAATGCCTCTCTTGCTAATAAACCATGAGAGAAACATTTAGGTTCCATCCACGGACTGAGTAAACATTCTCCAGCCCACGACAGCTGGATCGTGTACAGTGTCCACACCAAATACATCTCTTCACAGCCCCTTACCCCAGAGAACAAAACCAAGCGCGATAACTGAATTATGCCATTATTTACAGAACACAAGTGTAGTCTGAAGGGTTCCAACTTCTACAAGAGATTAACTTGCAACTTTCCGTCAGCGATTCTGAAACGCCAACTTTCTGTTGCTGAATGTACAGCGTCATCACAGAACTGTTCTCAGTGGCTGGAGGATCGGGAAGCACAGGACACAGATTTCACGTGATTGCAGAGATTGCTTAAAACATAGATGCCCCAAACACTTTATAGATACAATACTCCGAACTATGTAGCTGTAATGCAGGAATTTGCACACGGCAAGTAATAATTTCCAGGAAACCTGGTTTGTTGTTGATTGAGGGATAAGACCACAAGATATAGGAGCAGAATTTGGCCACTCGGCCCATCGAGTCTGCTCCACCATTCAATCATGGCTGATATTTTTCTCATCCCCATTCTCCTGCCTTCTCCCTGTAACCCTTGATCCCTTTACTAATCAAGAACCTATCCATCTCCGTCTTAAAGACACTCGATGACCTAGACTCCATAACTGTCTGTGGCAATGACGTCCACAGATTCACCACCACCTGGCTGAAGAAATTCCTCCTCATCTCAGTTTTAAAGTAGCGTCCCTTCTCTCTGAGGTCTCCCACGCGGCAGCTCAATAGGGTCTTGTCCCATCACGCTCTCACTGGAACAATGGAGGTTGAGGGGCGACCGGATAGAGGTTCACAAGATTATGAGGGGCATGGACAGGGTGGATAGTCAGATGCTCTTCCCTAGGGTAGAAAAGTCAAGTACTAGGGGACATAGGTTTGAGAGATGCATGGGGAAAAGTTTAGAGGAGATGTGCGAGGCAAGTTTTTATTTTACACAGAGCGATGAATGTCTGGAACCCGTGGGAAGCCTCGCCAATCGGGAATGAGGGCATGCGCCCTGGGACAGATATATAAAATACATATATATAAAAATATTTTTTTAAAAAATAAAATCATTAGCTAATAATCTCGCTCCAACAATGAAAAGTTTAAGTCACAGCAGCACATCACAAAGATGTTCAGGTTAGGTGGATTGGCCATGCTAAATGCGCAGGGTTATGGGGATAGGGCCTGGGTAATGTGCTCCATTGGAGGAGAGTCAGTACAGACTCGATGGGCCGAATGGCTTCCTCTGCACTGCAGGGATTCTATGAGTCGCCTCCAGTTATTACACCTCATTTGCAGCAAACTGGTTTCATTTCTCAATATAAATCCCTGCTCTCTGTGGAAGCAGAGTTATTAATATATTCTCCTCGGGTCACTGCCTGTGTGGAGTTTGCACATTCTCCCCGTGTCTGCGTGGGTTTCCTCCGGGTGCTCCGGTTTCCTCCCACACTCCAAAGATGTGCGGGTTAGGTTGATTCGCTATGCTAGATTGACCCTAGTGTCAGGGGGATCAGCAGGGTAAATGTGAGGGGTTATGGAAATAGGGCCTGGGTGGGATTGTGATTGGTGCAGACTCAATGGGCCGAATGGCCTCCTTCTGCATTGCAGGGATTCCATGATTATTCTTTTCTCCTTCATGTGTGCATCCAGCTTCCCATTAAATAAACTGATGCCAACGTCCCAGTGAGACTTCCCTCCCCAAAGAAAGGTGGCTCTGGAATTTTCTCTGATACCAAATTTGAGCATCGCATCCAAGTGTCAATAAACGTCATGGAGACAATGGCGGAGATGGTGTTGTGGTAGCAATGCCCATGGAGGAATAATCCAAACGTTAAGACTAATGCTCTGGGGGTAGGAATTCAAGTCCCACCTGGCAACTGGTGGAATTTAAACTCATTTCACTTGATCTGCAATATGAAAGCTAAGCGCAATAATGGTGACCATGAAATCATTGTCAATTGTTGCAAAAACCCATCGGGTTCTCACAGTAACTTCATCGCAGTGAAGCCTGCTGTCAGGGGAGGCTGGGACTGTATTCCATGGAGTGTAGGAGGCTGAGGAGTGATCTTATAGAGGTCTATAAAATAATGAGGGGCACAGATCAGCTAGAGAGTCAATATCTTTTCCCAAAGGTAGGTGAGTCTAAAACTAGAGGGCATAGGTTTAAGGTGAGAGGGGAGAGATACAAAAGGGTCCAGAGGGGCAATTTTTTCCACTCAGAGGGTGATGAGTGTCTACAGCGAACTGCCAGAAGATTTGATTTATTATTGTCACATGTATTAGTATACAGTGAAAAGTATTGTTTCTTGTGCGCTGTACAGACAAAGCACACTGTTCATAGAGAAGGAAAGGAGAGAGTGCAGAATGTGTTACAGTCACAGCTAGGGTGTAGAGAAAGATCAACTTAGTGTGAGACAAGTCCATTCAAAAGTTGACAGCAGCAGGGAAGAAGCTGTTCTCGAGTCGGTTGGTACGTGACCTCAGACTTTTGTATCTTTTTCCTGACGGAAGAAGGTGGGAGAGAGAATGTCTGGGCTGCGAGGGGTCCTTAATTATGCTGGCTGCTTTGCCGAGGCAGCGGGAAGTGTAGACAGAGTCAATGGATGGGAAGCTGGTTTGCATGATGGATTGGGCTACATTCATAACCTTTTGTAGTTCCTTGCAGTCTTGGGCAGAGCAGGAGCCATACCAATCTGTGATACAACCAGAAAGAATGCTTTCTATGGCGCAAATGTAAAAGTTGGAGAGAGTCGTAGCTGATGTGCCAAATTTCCTTAGTCTTCTGAGAAAGTAGAGGCGGGTACAATTTTTTGAAAAGCATTTAGACAGTTACATGGGTAAGATGGGTATAGCGGGATATGGGCCAAACGCGGGGAATTGGGACTAACTTAGTGGTTAAAAACTGGGCAGCATGGAAAAGTTGGGCCGAAGGGCCTGTTTCCACACTGTAAACTCTATAACTCTAACCCTACTTGTGACACTAATAAATAAACTTTAAATTAATGTCCTTTAGGGAAGGAAAATTGGAGGAATTGGAGTTGGTTGATGTAGATTTGTAATCGCCCAAATTGCAAAGCACTGGAATGAGCAACACAAACAACCTCAAATTAAATTGACATTTACACTCATGAGTTTGGTCCTTTTAACTGATGGAGTGCCCACCAAAACTATTCTGAACACCTCTCATCAAATCACCTCTCTACCAGCTCCTCTCGCAAGAGAACAGCGCCAACTTGTCCAATGCACTCACACAGCCCAGGTTCCCCATCCCTGTAACAATTCCTGTGAATATTTTCACCCAGTGTCAGCCTAGCTTTAAAGTGGGACTTGAAGACCACAACCTTCTGACCCGAAGCTAAGAGTGCTGCCCACTGAGCAAAAGATGACTTGGGGTGGGAGGGAACTCAAGAAAACTCAAGAGCGAGAGAGAAGCAGAAACATTGGCACGGACCACTTGGGCTGAATGACTTGTTCATTCTAACGCTGATCTACACAGCGCCACATAGCTACTGGCAAGGATGGCTTCCATTTGCGTACATCCTAGAAACCCCCGTCTACATTTAACACCTGCGTCAGTAGGATTTCAGACACGAACACACTCCTACCTCACCCACACGCGCGAGGATCGGGAGGCAGCCTGTGGTGGCCACAATCTGCTCTGTGAAGGATCTGCCAACTCCGTCTGGGCCAGCCCAAAACTGGCACTTTCTACTTTTTCAATGAATAATTAACTGCCTCAGCCATTAGACAAATACCAACTTGCATTTACGTAGCACCTTAAGCGTGGTTAGCATTGCTGCCTCACAGCGCCAGGGACCCGGGTTCAATTCCGACCTCGGGTCACTGTCTGTGCGGAGTCTGCACGTTCTCCCCGTGTCTGCGTGGGTTTCCTCCGGGTGCTCCAGTTTCTTTCCATACTCCAAAGATGTGCAAGTTAGGCGGATTGGTCATGCTGAATTGCCCTTCAGTGTTCGGGGGATTAGTGGAGTAACTATGTGGGGTTAGGCAGATGGGACCTGGGTGGGATTGTCATCGGTGCAGACTCAATGGGCCAAATGGCCTCCTTTTGCACTGTAGGGATTGTATGATTTTGTGATTCTAACATAGTAAAGTAGCCCAAGGTGCTACACAGGTGCAGGACTGTTAACAGACACGAGCAATATAAGGAGCTATTAGGACAGATCACAGAAACCCTACAGTGCAGAAGGAGGCCATTTGGCCCATTGAGCCTGCACCGACAACAATCCCACCCAGGCCCTATACCCGCAACCCCACTTTATTTACCCTGCTAATCCCCCTGACACTAAGGGGCAAAATTAGCAATCCACCTAAGCAGACTGTGGGAGGTAACCGGAGCACCCGGAGGAAACCCATGCAGACATGGAGAATGTGCAGACTCTACAGAGTCCCCACAGAGCGCACGGGTGAGAGAGTGCGCAGGCGAGAGTGTGTGCGGGCGAGAGACCCAGTAGGTGTTACGCCGTTGAAGAAGGGATAGGGGGTTAAATGGAATTAAGGGAAAGGTCAGAGATAGGTTGGAGATCAGGGGTTACCAAAGATAAAAGCAAAATACTGCAGGTGCTGGAAATCTGAAATAAAACTGAAAACACGGGAAGGACCCAGCAGATCTGGCAGCATCTGTGGAGAGAGAAACAGCATTAATGTTGAGAGTCCAAGATGACTCTCCAGAACTGGCTGAGTTTTGAAAGGAAACATATGGCTTGATATATTAACTCTCTCTCTCTCTCAATAGATGCTGCCAGATCGGATTTGATTTATGATTGTCACATATATTAGTATACAGTGACAAGTATTGTTTCTTGCATGCTAAACTGACAAAGCAGCCAGCATGATTAAGGACCCCATGCACTCCGGACATTCTCTCTTCCACCTCCTTCCATCGGGAAAAAGATACAAAAGTCTGAGGTCACGTACCAACCGGTACAGGGGCGGCACGGTGACACAGTGGTGAGCACTACTGCCTCACAGCGCCAGGGACCAGTGTTCGATTCCCAGCTTGGGTCACTGTCTGTGTGGAGTTTACACGTCCTCCCAGTGTCTGCAAGGGTTTCCTCCGGGTGCTCCGGTTTCCTCCCACATTATGAAAGACGTGCTGGTTCGGGTACATTGACCCGAACAGGTGCCAGACTGTGGCGACTAGGGGAATTTCACAGTGACTTCATTGCAGTGTTAATGTAAGTCTACTTGTGACACTAATAAATAAACTGACTCAAGAACAGTCTCTTCCCTGCTGCTGTCAGACTTTTGAATGGATCTACCTCGCATTAAGTTGATCTTTCTCTACACCCTAGCTATGACTGTAACACTACATTCTGCATGCTCTCCTTTCCTTCTCTATGAACGGCATGCTTTGTCTGTATAGCACGCAAGAAATAACACTTTTTCTGTGTGTTAATACATGTGACAATAATAAATCAAATCAATGGTCATCTGGGACAATAACAACTTTACCCTTTATTGAGACAATTGCTGTTATTTTTAAACTTCTCAAAGGTTTGCCTGCAAATTTGCTCCTCATTATTTGGAGATTTACAGTAAACATCAAGCAATGTAATAGTCCCTTTTTTCTGTTCTTCCCTCTAACCAAATAGATTTGGTCTTTGAAAGGTCTAGTATATCGACTCTCCATCCAGCAGTATTATCCTTAATCAATACTACCACTGCTCCAAATGTCTCCTCTCCTCCCTGAGCCTTTCTGAATACGTCAGCCATTTCCCAATCCTGTCCAGTTCAGTGTTAGAATTCCTGTTCTTTTTACACTTATTCTTTATTCCATTGCTGTGTCCTTTCTCATTTCCTATGGCTGCTGCCTCCTCGCTGTAACATCTATTCCTGCGCCTCATTAACACGGTTCTAGTTACCCTCCCCGCAAGGACACTGATCCCAGCTCTGTTCAGTTCTAGAATTAGAGAGTTTTACAGCACAGCTGGAGGCCATTTGGCCCATTGTGTTCGCACTGGTTCTTGAAAGAGCTACCCGGCTAGTCTCATTCTTGAGCCCCATCTGCCAGCTCTCTAAATAGAGGAAACATAGGAAACTACAGCACAAAACAGGCCCTTCGGCCCCACAAGTTGTGCCGAACATATCCCTACCTTTTAGGCCTACCTATAACCCTCCATCCTATTAAGTCCCATGTACTCATCCAGGAGTCTCTTAAAAGACCCTATTGAGTTTGCCTCCACCACCACTGACGGCAGCCGATTCCACTCGCCCACCACCCTCTGTGTGAAAAACTTCCCCCTAACATTTCCCCTGTACCTACCCCCCAGCACCTTACACCTGTGTTCTCTCGTAGCAGACATTTCCACCCTGGGAAAAAGCCTCAGAATCCACCCGATCTATGCCTCTCAACATCTTATATACCTCTATTAGGTCTCCTTTCATCCTACGTCTCTCCAAGGAGAAAAGACCGAGCTCCCTCAGCCTATCCTCATAAGGCATGCCACTCAATCCAGGCAACATCCTTATAAATCTCCTCTGCACCCTTTCAATCTTTTCCACATCCTTCCTGTAATGAGGCGACCAGAACTGAGCACAGTACTCCAAGTGGGGTCTGACGAGGGTCTTATATAGCTGCATCATTATCCCCGGACTCCTAAACTCAATCCCTTGATTGATAAAGGCCAGCACACCATACGCCTTCTTAACCACCTCCTCCACCTGCGGGGCCGATTTTAGAGTCCTATGGACCCGGACCCCAAGGTCCTTCTGATCCTCTACAATACTAAGAGTCTTTCCCTTTATATTGTACTCCTTCATCCCATTCGACCTGCCAAAATGGACCACTACGCATTTATCTGGGTTGAAGTCCATCTGCCACTTCTCCGCCCAGTCTTGCATCCTATGTCCCCCTGTAACTTCTGACATCCCTCCAGACTATCCACAACCCCACCAACCTTCGTGTCATCGGCAAACTTGCCAACCCATCCCTCCACTTTCTCATCCAGATCATTTATGAAAATGACAAACAGCAAGGGTCCCAGAACAGATCCCTGGGGCACACCACTGGTGACGGCCTCCAATTAGAAAAAGACCCATCATTACACACACTCTGCCTCCTTTGGGCAAGCCAGTTCTGGATCCACAGGGCAGCAGCCCCTTGGATCACATGCCCTCTCACTTTTTCGAGAAGCCTTGCATGGGGGACCTTATCGAACGCCTTGCTAAAATCCATATAAACCACATCTACCACTTTCCCTTCGTCAATGTGTTTAGTCACATTTTCGAAGAACTCCACCAGGCTCGTAAGGCACGATCTGCCTTTGACAAAGCCGTGCTGAGTATTCTTGAGCATACTAAACCTCTCTAAATGCTCATAAATCTTGTCCCTCAGGATCTTCTCCATCAGTTTACCAACCACTGAGGTTAGACTCACCGGTCGGTAATTTCCTGGGCTATCCCTATTCCCCTTCTTGAAAATAGGAACCATATCCACAATCCTCCGGCACCTCTCCCGTCTCCATCGACGACGCAAAGATCATCGCCAGAGGCTCTGCAATCTCTTCCCTCGCCTCCCACAGTAACCTGGGGTACATCCCATCCGGACCCGGCGACTTATCTATCTTGATGCCATTCAAAGATTCCAGCACAACCTCTTTGTCACTTTCAAACATGTATCCAGCTCTCTTTAGAAACCTCCTATGGAATCGCCTCCACCATTCTCCCAGGCGGCGCTTTCCAAATCCCAACAACTGAGTGAAGAAGTTTCTCCTCATCTCATTCCTAGCTCTCTTGCTGACCATCCTGAAATTGTGACACCCTGGTCACCGACATAGCAACTCACCTAATGAAGGAGCAGTGCTCCGAAAGCTTGTGATTCCAAATAAACCTGTTGGACTTTTGCCCCAGTCCAATGCCGGCATCTCTACACCATACCAACTAGTGGGGACAGAATATCCTTTACCTTCTTTATCCTGTCAAAATACTTCATAATTTTGAACACCTCGATAAAGGTCACCTCTTAACCTTCTCTGCTCCAAGGAGAATAAATCCAATTTCCTCCAATCTTTCCTTGTGTCTAAAAATCCTCATTCCTGGTATCATTCTAGTGAATCTCCTTTGCACTCTCTCTCTCATGGGCTTTAACATCCTTCCTTAAGTAAAGGTGCCCAGAACAGAACACAATATTCCAAATGTGGACTGACCAAGAGTCTAGATGACAAAGGGTCATCCAGACTCGAAACGTTGGCTCTATTCTCTCTCCCCACAGATACTGTCAGACCTGCTGAGATTTTCCAGCATTTTCTGTATTTGTTGTGGTCTGTCCAATGATTTGTAGAGGTGTAGCATCAGCATCCAGTTTGTACAGGCCCCAGATTGGTCCCAGCACCCCAACCCAAAGACCTCTCTCCTGCACTATACCTCCATCACACATTCATCCGCGTTGCTTTGCAGTGCCTGAGCTCATTAGCTTGTACTCATGGCACTGGGAGCAGTCCACATATTGCCACCACTTTTGTTGAATCCACCCTCACTCCCGAGACAATGGTCAGACCCCATTTGGAGTATTGTTAGCAGTTTTGGGTCCCATATCTAAGGGAGGATGTGCTGGCCTTGGAAAGGGTCCAGAGGAGGTTCACAAGAATGATCCTTGGAATGAAGAGCTTGTCGTATGAGGAACGGTTGAGGACTCTGGGTCTGTACGCGGTGGAGTTTAGAAGGATGAGGGGAGATCTTATTGAAACTTACAGGATATTGCGAGGCCTGGATAGAGTGGACGCGGAGAGGATGTTTCCACTAGTAGGAAAAGCTAGAACCAGAGGGCACAACCTCAGGCTAAAGGGATGATCCTTTAAAACAGAGATGGAGGAGGAATTTCTCCAGCCACAGAGTGGCGAATTTGTGGAACTCTTTGCCACAGAAGGCTGTGGAGGCCAGGTCATTGTGTCTTTAAGACAGAGATAGATAGGTTCTTGATTAATAAGGGAATCAGGGGTTATGGGGAAAAGGCAGGAGAATGGGGATGAGAAAAATATCAGCCATGATTGAATGGTGGAGCAGACTCGATGGGCCGAGTGGCCTAACTCTGCTCCTATGTCTTATGGTCTTATAACCACCAGAAACAAGCCATCCATAAAGTACTCTGCTTCCGGTTTACAGTTTGGTGACGCCAGCTACCCTTCTAGCTGAGCAAACCAGAGCTCAAGCAGTTGGCATTCCTTGCTGTGTATGTAGGTTTTGAGTTCCCACACAGCTCAAAACATGATGTCAATGGACCCCTGCTGTTCTACCCTATTAGCTAACAATCATTCCAAATTGTTGCAGCTATATAAAACCTTGGTTAAAGTTTTTTTTATTACTCACAAGTAGGCTTACATTAATACTGCAATGAAGTTACTGTGAAAATCCCCTAGTTGTCGCACTCCGGCACCTGTTTGGGTACATCGAGGGAGAATTTAGTACGGCCAATGCATCTAACCAGCACGTCTCTCAGACTGTGGGAGGAAACCGGAGCACCCGGAGGAAATCCACGCAGACACGGGGAGAACGTGCAGACTCCACACAGGCAGTGACCCAAGCCGGGAATCAAACCCGCATCCCTGACATTGAGGCAGCAGTACTAACCACTGTGCCACACTATTGCCACCGTGCTGTGATTAGGCCGCATTTAGAGTATTGCAGTTCTGGTCACCACACTACCAGAAGGACGTGGAAGCTTTGGAGAGGGTGCAAAGAAGGTTCACCAGGATGTTGCCGGGTCTCGAGGGTGTTGGCTGTGAGGAGAGGTTGGATAAACTCGGATTGTTTTCACTAGAAAGACAAAGGCTGAGGGGAGACCTGATAGAAGTCAACAAAATTATGCGAGGCATAGACAGGGTGGATAGTCAGAGGCTTTTCCCCAGGGTGGAAGTGTCAATTACAAGCGGGCACAGGTTTAGGGTGAGAGGGGGAAAGTTTAAGGGCGATGTGTGGGGGAGGTTTTTCACACAGAGTGGTGGGTGCCTGGAACGCGCTGCCAGAGGAGGTGGTGGAAGCAGGCACATTCGCATCATTTAAGAGGCATTTGGATGGGTAGATGAATCGGGAGGAAATAGAGGGGATACGGACTGAGGGCAGAAGGTTTTCATTGTAGTTTAGTTAGGGCATCATGATCGGCACAGGCTTGGAGGGCCAAAGGGCCTGTTCCTGTGCTGTATTTTTTCTTCGTTCAAACACTAAATTTAAGGTTATTTATTTGTTCAAATGTCTCAAACTCTAATAAACTCTCAAAAATTAGTACAAGTATTTACCTTATTGGTGAATGATGTCATGCCATCATTTGATTATTAATCTGTTCAGACACCTTACCGCGTTCTGCCATTGGCTGATGGTAACTCTTGGCCCTGGCAATGCTCTCAATATTACAAGTTTCTGCAACTGTATCTCCTTCCCTAAATGCACAAGCAGTCCAGTTCAGGTAGCCGCATTGTTTCAGCCTGCTCCTGTCCCATTCTTCCGGGAACAGGCACTATCTTTCCCCCCTTGTCCTTGCTCCAGTCCGAGAATCAGAATCTCTGCAGCGCAGGAGGAGACTATTTGGTCCATCGAGCCTGGACCAACCACAATCACGATCGGGACCTACCCCCCTAACCCCACGTATTTACTCTGCTAGTCCCCCTGACACTCGAGGGGCAATTTAGCATGGCCAATCCCCCTAACCTACACATCTTTCGGCAGCACGGTGGCACAGTGGTTAGCACTGCTGCTTCCCGGCGCCAGGGACCCGGGTTCGATCCCCGGCTTGGGTCACTGTCTGTGTGGAGTTTGCACGTTCTCCCCATGTCTGCGTGGGTTTCCTCCGGGTGCTCCGGTTTCCTCCCGCAGTACGAAGATGTGCGGGTTAGAGGAAGTGGCCATGCTAAATTGGTTAGTACTGCTGCCTCACAGCGCCAGGTACCCAGGTTCAATTCTAGCATCAGGTAAAACACTATGACTTCTTCCCACAGAGGATGGTGGACAGGTGAACCGCATTTTCATTCACGTGATTTACGCATTCACTCACTCAATTCCAGCATTCATCACTCCCAGAGTTTTGCCCACCAAGCTAATAAAAGGATCTGGAGCCAATGCAGGTTTAAATAGAGAGTTAAAAAAACAAAATCAGACAAGTTGTCACAGGAGAATGTAATAAAAAGGTGGAAAGGCTGACTGGCCTCCCACGTGTTCCAATGAGCTCTGGGTTGAGGGGATGTGGCTAATCAGGTTAGGAGGGGCTGAATGGCTTGGGGAGGTGCACAGCGTGAAGGGGGAATGGATTCCGAAAAGCCAAACGCATAGTCCACAGATGTGGCACAGTTAGTAGACGTTATGGACGAGGTACCTTCTGCCCACTGTGCTTGGCACTGCTCTCGGGTCTGACAGTCAGCCGGATCGCCGTCTGCCATTGTTGCTGCTCCTGCATTCCGTGTGCGGTCACCGCAAACTTCAACTGTTTTCCGGAGAGGCGAACGTCTTCCGTTGCGTACACCACACCGTCGCGTAGAACCTGGAAACTGGGATTGCTGGTCTCATACTGTATCACCACGCTGCCGTAACAGTCATTAAATCCCACTGGGAAAATAAAAAACAGACACGGCAATTTTAGTTCATAGAAATCATAGAATCCTTACGGTGCAGGAGGCCATTCGGCCCATCAAGTCTGCACTGACAACATTCCCACCCGGACCCAATCCCCAAATATTTACCCCACTAATCCCTCTAACCCACACATCCCGGGACACTAAAGGGAGAATTTAGCATGGTCAATCAACCTAACCCGCACATCTCTGGACTGTGGGAGGCAACCGGAGGAAACTCTCTCAGACACGGGGAGAATGTGCAGAATCCGCGCAGTGACCCAAGCTAGGAATCGAACCCGGGTCCCTGGAGCTGCGAGGCAGCAGTGCTAACCCGCTGTGCCACCCCTAACACAGTTCTCAACACATTCACATTGATGCTTAAAAATTAAACAGTATTTGGACGGAAACATTGCTGGGTCTATGGACAAAGAGCAGGCAGGGACAGTGGAACTCTTTACATCGATGATTTGGAGTTGGGGACCAAGTGTGTCAAAATTCACAGATGACACTAAGAGTGCAGAGGGATATAGTCTGAGTGGGCAAGGGTCTGGCAGATGGAGTACAATGTTGGTAAATGTGAGGTCATCCATTTTGGTAGGAATAACAGCAAAATGGACTAGTATTTAAAATGGTAAAAAATTGCAGCATGCTGCTGTGCAGAGGGACCTGGGTGTCCTTGTGCACGAATCACAAAAAGTTGGCTTGCAGGTGCAGCAGGTAATTAAGGCGGCAAATGGAATTTTATCCTTCATTGATCGAGGGATGTTGCAGCTGTACAAGGTGCTGGTGAGGCCACACCTGGAGTACTGTGTACAGTTTTGGTCTCCTTACTTGAGAAAGGATATACTGGCACTGGAGGGGATGCAGAGGAGATTCACTAGGTTGATTCCGGAGTTGAGAGGGTTGGTTTATGAGGAGAGACTGAGTAGACTGGGGCTATACTCATTGGAATTCAGAAGAATGAGGGGAGATCTTATAGAAACATACAAGATAATGAAGGGAATAGATAAGATAGAAGCAGGGAAGTTGTTTTCACTGGCGGGTGAAACTAGAACTAGGGGGCATGGCCTCAAAATAAGGAGCAGCAGATTTAGGACCGAGTTGAGGAGGAACTTCACCCAAAGGGTTGTGAATCTGTGGAATTCCCTGCCCAGTGAGGCAGTTGAGGCTACCTCGTTGAATGTTTTTAAGGCAAGGATAGATAAATTTTTGAACAGTCAAGGAATTAAGGGTTATGGTGAGCGGGCGGGTAAGTGGAGCCGAGTCCACGAAAAGATCAGCCATGATCTTATTGAATGGCGGAGCAGGCTCGAGGGGCCAGATGGCCCACTCCTTTTCCTAGTTCTTATGTTCTTATAACTCATTCAATGAGCAAGCACAGGCATACGATGGACTGAATGGCCTCCTTTTATGTGGTAACTTATTTGAAAAAGATGGAAAAATGGAGTGGAGGTAGAGGAATCTGAGGTATTGATAACTCAAGGTCATTTGAATAAGACATTGAAAGGAATGGATTAGAGACCGAGCGAAGAGCGAGAAAACATGACATTAAAATCAGAACCAGACCATTCAGGGCAGAATGTAGGAAATATTTCTTCGCACAAAGGTAGTGGACATATGAAACTCTCAATTAATTAGACACGGATATCATAAAACATCCAGATTCAAATTGGCAAAAATCAGTCAAAACAAAAGCCCACTAATCATTAATTATTAGTTTAAAATTTAAGGTTGTTGTTCACAACCCCAGCTAGTTTCTGGCAGGAACTAGTGTTTCTGATGCAGTACAGGAGGAGGCTATTCGGCCCATCGTTTCTATGGCAGCCCTTTGAATGAACTGCCCAATTAGTCCCATCGATTCCATCCTTTTGCCAAGGGCTCTGAATTTCTCCTTCGCAATGGCCTTGGGGAAGTTACTATTCAATCTGCATGGTGGCACTGCTGCCTCACAGTGCCAGAGACCCGGGTTCGATTCCCGGTTTGGGTCACTGTCTGTGTGGAGTCTGCACGTTCTCCCCGTGCCTGCGTGGGTTTCCTCCGGGTGCTCCGGTTTCCTCCCACAGTCCAAAGATGTGCGGGTTAGGTGGATTGGCTCCGGTAAGTGCGCAGGGTGACGGGGGATAGGGCAGAGCCTGGGTGGGGATGATGCTCTTTCAGAGTTGGTGCAGACTCAATGGGTCAACTGGCCTCTTCCTGCACTGTAGGGGTTCTATGATACAACACAGGGCCCAATGTGGAGTCTTCACTGAAAGAGAAGGAAAAACTAATGCACAATGAAGGTTTTCACAGCAGTGATCCCCCAGCCACCATTTCCAAAGGATTGGGGTGGTCTCCCCGATGCCCTGCCCAATATCTGCCCCTCAAACTGGCACCACTAAAATCAGATTATCTGGTCAATATCAGGTGGCCAATCACAAGGTAGGTGCTGTGCTACATTACAACAGAACATTCCTAAATATTTAATTGTCTGTGGGACTGCCCGAATGTGTGAAAGGTGCTATTTAAATGGATAACAATACTAGAGGACACAGCCTCAAAATAAAGGGGGGTCGGTTTAAGACAGAGTTGAGGAGGAACTTCTTCTCCCAGAGGGTGGTGAATCTCTGGAATTCTCTGCCCACTGAGGTGGTGGAGGCTACCTCGCTGAATATGTTTAAAGCGCGGATGGATGGATTCCTGATCGGTAAGGGAATTAAGGGTTATGGGGATCAGGCGGGTAAGTGGCACTGATCCACGTCAGATCAGCCATGATCTTATTGAATGGCGGGGCAGGCTCGAGGGGCTAGATGGCCTACTCCTGCTCCTATTTCTTATGTTCTTATGTTCTTAATATCACAAGGATGCCCAACTTCTGGTCCCTCTTAAATTTGTTCTTGGTCTGGAAAGTGGGCATCGCTGCCAAGGCCAGCATTTATTGCCCATCCCCAACTGCCCTCCAAGAGGCCTACAACAGAGTGGCATAAGGGGACATTCCAGAGAGTCATTCGGGTTGACCACATTGCTGTAGGACGGGAGTCACACATAGGCCAGACTCGGTTAGGGGTGGCAGATTTCCTTTCCAAGGTACATTTGTCCGCACTGTTGTCTCATTCTGGATGAGCGCAGAGATTTCCCCAAAATAAATCTTTCCTTCCTTTGTACAATCTCAAACTTCACACTTTTCAGGCACAAAACCACGCTGAATTTAAAGATAAGCAAATCCAACTGTCAAATTGCCTTGCCTGAGATGTTAAATCAACAATACAAGCTTGACCAATTGGATAATACCCTTCCACTTCCCAAAACACTGATTAAAATGAAGAGAGTCATCTGACTAACTTCATCCATGTGTACCACCCTTAAACCTCCCCCGAAACTTCGACGTTCAATCCCTAAATCTCTTCCCAACTCCCTAACCCCTCACTGCGATGGTGTCTCAAATCTCTCCCCCTCTCTCTGGGATTCTGTCCCTAAATCTCTCCCCCGCCTCTCTGAGATTCTGTCTCTCCAGGTGCTCTGGTTTCCTTCCACAGTCCAAAGATGCGCGGGTTAGCTGGATTGACTATGCCAAATTGCCCCTTTGTGTCAGGGGGACTAGCGGGGTAAATGCATGGTGCTAGGGCCTGGGTGGGATTGTGGTCGGTGCAGACTCGATGGGCTGAATGGCCTCCTTCTGCACCGTCGGGATTCTATGATTCTCTCCCAAATCTCTGGAATTCCATCCCTAAACCTCTCCCCGCTCCCCTTCCTTTATGATGCTGTTTACAAGCTACCTCTGACCAAACGTTTGAGTAACGACCCTAACAGTTCATGTTGCTCTGTGCATGAGCATATTACTACATTAAAAAGAAGCAAAGAAAATCATTTATTTGGCACTTTTCTCCCAGTGATGTACTATTGAAGTGTTGTTTTTCAAGTGGACATTACAAAATGTCAGTTGTTACAGGAAAGCAAACTCCAGTAAAATCCGTCAGCAAGCTACTCCGTGTTGGTTGTCAAAATGTCTTTTGAGTTTTTATTTCTTTTGAAAAGTTGACAGCTTCCACTTTTCCCTCCCCACAATAGAACCTCGCCCAAATGGCCACTCAGAACATGCAAGAGTGATTCAGTGCTTGTTCTAAACTGTTAAACTGTAAAGACATCAAAGTTAAAGCAAACCCAGTCATCAAATAACATCCACCTACACGCCTCTGATCAGAGTCACAAGGAGGTGTCGATGGCAGGAGCCTCAGCCGGATCCGATTCCCGCAAACAGGCTATTCAGGACCAACTTAAGGAGTCACTTCTCAAATGAGATGAGTCAATGGTGGCTCAGTGGGTAACACTTTGAGTCAGTGGGTGGTGGGTTCGAGTCCCACTGCAGACTCGAGCAGGTAGCATTGTCGGGGCTGCTGCCTTCCTGAACAGAGCCCCATCTGCCCTCTCAAGTGGTGCAGAAGATGCTAGCCACCATTACAAACAGCATGGGGTCCTGGCCAATAACACTCCCTCTCTCTCTGCCGATGGCACTAAAACAGATAATCTGGTCCTTGCCACATTGCTTGTACGAACTGGCTGTGTACAAATGGGTTGCAGCGTTAGAATCATAGAATCCCCACAGTGTAGGAGGAGGTCACTCGGCCCATCGAGTGTTCGAAACAAAATTGGGGCAGCACGGTGGTTAGCACTGCTGCCTCACAGCGCCAGGGAGCCGGGTTCGATTCCCGGCTTGGGTCACTGTCTGTGCAGAGTCTGCACGTTCCCCCCGTGTCTGCGTCGGTTTCCTCCGAGTGCTCCAGTTGCCTCCCACAGTCTGAAAGACGTGCTGGTTAGGTGCATTGGCCGTGCTAAGTTCTCCCTCAGCGTACAGGGCGAACAGGCGCCAGGGTGTGGCGACTAGGGGATTTTCACAGTAGCTTCATTGCAGTGTCAATGTAAGTCCACTCGTGACTAATAAATAAACTTTAAACATAGACACTCTTGACAGAATATCTTACTCAGTCACTCGCTCCTGCCCTATCCCATAACCCCATGCATTTCCCATGTCTAATCCCCCTAACCTACACATCTCTGGACACTAAGGGGCAATTTAGCATGGCCAATCCACCTAACCTACACATCTTTGGAGCGCGAGAGGAAACCAGAGCACCCGGAGGAAACCCATTGGGGGGGGGGGGGGGCCTGGCAGCATCTGTAAGGATCCAGGTGACACTTTGACAAAGGGCCATCTGGACTGGAAACGTCAGCTCTTTTCTCTCCTTACAGATGCTGCCAGATTTGCTGAGATTTTCCAGCATTTTCTCTTTTGGTTTCAGATTCCAACATCCGCAGTAATTTGCTTTTATTCAATGTTTCGAGTCTGGAAGACCCTTCGTCAGAGCTCCTGGGCTTTTCCAGCATTTTCTGCTTTTACTTCAGATGTCCGACCTCTGCACGGATTTGTATTTGTCGGGGTTTTGAACAGAGGCCTCGTGGTAATCATATTTTTTCTTGATTTACAATGAATAATAAAAGCACTCTTACACAACTCACACAGTGACAGGTGCTGGTTTTACAGCGACTGAATTGTGGTATTAAAGCCCAAACTATCAGATTTGCATTTCAAATACAGATTTAATCTTGGATGTGTTTTTTTTTTAAATCAAAAGATGATTCAAGGCCTGCTGAGAGTCGTCACTGTACGCTAAACTGATCGTCAAATACAAATAGAAAACAAAGTTCTAGCTTAGGTATCTTTTTGAGGGAGTGGGAGATGATGGACGGCGCGGTGGCACAGTGTTTAGCACTGCTGCCTCTCAGCACCAGGGACCTGGGTTCAATTCCAGCCTTGTGTGGAGTCTGCACGTTCTCTCCGTGTCTGCGTGGGTTTCCTTCGGGTGCTCCGGTTTCCGCCCACAATCCAAAGATGTGTAGGTTAGATGGATTGGTAAATTGCCCCTTAGTGTGAGGAGTATTCAGGGTAAATACGTGGAGTTAAGGGGTTAGGGCTTGGGTGGGATTGTGGTCATTGCAGGCTCAATGGGACAAATGGGCTCCTCCTGCATTGTAGGATTCTATGATACCTTTTGGCAGAAGGAATATGGAGAGGCAACATGGACATAACATCACAGCTCAGTATGTACAAGAACAGAGGGACCTGGGTGTCCATGTGCAAAGATCTTAGAAAGCAGCAGGACAGCTACGACTCTCACCAACTTTTACAGATGCGCCATAGAAAGCATTCTTTCTGGTTGTATCACAGCTTGGTATGGCTCCTGCTCTGCCCAAGACCGCATGAAACTACAAAAGGTCGTGAATGTAGCCCAATCCATCACGCAAACCAGCCTCCCATCCATTGACTCTGTCTACACTTCCCGCTGCCTCGGAAAAGCAGCCACATAATTAAGGGCCCCAAGCAAACCGGACATTCTCTCTTCCACCTTCCTCTGTCGGGAAAAAGATACAAAAGTCTGAGGTCACGTACCAACCGACTCAAGAACAGCTTCTTCCCTGCTGCCATCAGACTTTTGAATGGACCTACCTCGCATTAAGCTGATCTTTCTCTACACCCTAGCTATGACTGTAACACTACATTCTGCACACTCTCCTTTCCTTCTCTATGAACGGTATGCTTTGTCAGTATAGCGCGCTAGAAACAATACTTTTCACTATGTTAATACATGTGACAATAATAAATCAAATCAAAAACGTGGCAAATCTTGGGGGGTGGGGTGCTTCGAGAACGATTAACTACAAGGTTAGGTTGGAGAAGCTGGGCTTGCTATCTTTGTAGAGAGATTTGACAGAGGTGAACAGGATTATGACAGGTTTAGAAACGGTACACAAGGAAAATCTGTTTCCAATAGCTCATGGTACAAGGACAAGGCGACTCAGATTTAAGATTTTGGGCAAACATAGAAACTAGGAGCAGGAGGAGGCCATTCGGCCCTTTGAGCCTGCTCCGCCGTTCATTTTGATCGTGGCTGGTCATCAAATTCTATGTCCTGATTCCCCCCCCCCCCTCCCCCCATATCCCTTGATCCCTTTAGCCCCAAGAGCTCTATCTAATTTCTTCTTGAAATCACACAACCGTTTTGGCCTCAACTACTTTCTGTGGTAGTGAATTCCACACATTCACCACCCTCTGGGTGAAGAAATTTCTCCTCACCTCAGTCCGAAAAGGTTTATCCCTTATCCTCAAACAATGATCCCTAGTTCTGGATTCCCCCCACCATCAGGAACATTCTTACTGAATCTACCCTGTCTAATCCTGTTAGAACTTTATAAGTTTCTACGAGATCCTCTTCTAAACTCCAGTGAATATAATCCTAACCGACTCAGCAGGAGATGCAGGGAAGGAATGCGAGGAAGATCACTGTTACGGTGACCTAGAAGCAGAATCGATGATCTCAAAAGGCTGCCATGGTGGGATTCGAATCAGTATGTCCAGGGTTTTTCCCGTGCCTCTGGAATACTAGTCCAGTGGCGTCACCACCACCTCAGCCCTGCTTCCCGTATCCCCCAAATCCTAAATAATTTTTAAAAATCTATTGCGAGGCCAGGCATCTACTTGCGAGGGTTGGAATATCTGCTGAAAGTGCGCGATTGGAAGAGGGTGGAGGCTTGGAATCATAACCGACAGTATTACCCATCACGCCACTGTACAGCACGGATTTCATAGGTGGCAGGGTGGTTAGCACTGCTGCCTCACAGCGCCAGGGTTCAATTCCGGCCTTGGGTCACTGTGTGTGGAGTCTGCACATTCTCCCCATGTCTATGTGGGTTTCCTCCGGGTGCTCCGGTTTCCTCCCACACTCCAAAGATGTGCGGGTTAGGTGGAAACTGGAATTGTTCTCCCTGGAAAGACGGAAGATGAGGGGCGACCTGACAGAAGTTTATAAAATTATGAGGGGCATAGATCAGGTGAACAGTCGGAAGCTTTTTCCCCAGGACAGAAATGACAATTACAAGGAGGCACAAGTGGGATCAGGAGAGATGTGCGGGAAAGTTAGTGTTTATTTTTTACACAGAGGATGGTGGGGGCCTGGAATGCGCTGCCGAGTGAGGTGGTTGAGGCAGATATGTTACTGATATTTAAGACTCATCTGGATAGGCACATGAAAGACGGGGAATAGAGGGATACAAGCGGTTGGTCTAAGTGGGACAATGTGATCGGCACAGGCTTGGTGGGCCGAAGGGCCTGTTTCTGTGCTGTTCTTTGTTTGGCCATGATAAATTGCCCCTTTAGTGTCCAAAGACACCAAGACTCTGCCCCCTCTCCTTTCCTTCTTCCCTACATATTCCGTGTACTCGATGTTTTGTCTGTATAGCGCACAGGAAACAATAAGGGATTAGATGAATTAACAATGGTAAGTGCATGGGGATGGGCAGGATGCACTTTGAGGCTCAGTTCAAACTCGATGGGCTGAATGGCCTCCTTCTGCACCGTAGGGATCTGTGATCCTTGCAGGACCAACACAATAAATTAGAAACAGCAAAGGCACGGTGCAATTAGCCGCAGCGTAGTTTAAAATGAGCAGACTTGCTCAGTAACTCGAGAGTATATATTGTCCAGCTAAGTGTAACACATTAACCCTGCATGAATTCCTCACTACACAGCATTCCTAAAACGTTCAGGTTGCACGTCAGAATTACTGCATGTCCATGAAAGGGGCTCCCAATCTAGTGTATAACCTGATCTGACAGTGGGAGCCTGCAGACTATCGGGAGGCTGGTTCCTGATGCAGACTGATCTTAATAAAGAGATTGAACTTTGAAGTTTCATAGCAGATCATAACCGACAGTATGACCCATCACGCCACTGTACAGCACGGACTTCAGCCTGTGCTTCCTATTGGTGCGGTGATTTAATTACATTGCAGTCGGGTTAGATGAACTATTATTTAAATGGTGAAAAATTACAACATGCTACTGTGCAGAGGGACCTGCGGGTCCTTGTGCATGAATCGCAAAAACTCAGTTTGCAGGTGCAGCAGGTGATCAAGAAGGCAAATGGAATGGGGGAACGAAGGGGATGGAGTATAAACGCAGGGAGGTCTTGCTGCAATCGTACAAGGTACTGGTGAGGCCGCAACTGGAGTACTGTGTGCAATTTTGGTCCCCTTATTTGCAGAAGGATATATTGGCCTTGGAGGGAGTACAGAGAAGGTTCACCAGGTTGATACCGGAGATGAGGGGGTTAGCTTATGAGGAGAGATTGAGTAGATTGGGCCTGTACTCGTTGGAGTTTAGAAGGCTGAGGGGAGATCTTATAGAGGCATATAAGATAATGAAGGGGCTAGACAGGATAGAGGCAGAGAGATTCTTTCCACTTAGAAAGGAAACAAGAACTAGAGGACACAGCCTCAAAATAAGGGGGAGTCAGTTTAGGACAGAGTTGAGGAGGAACTTCTTCTCAGAGGGTAGTGAATCTCTGGAATTCCCTGCCCATTGAAGCAGTGGAGGCTACCTCGTTAAATATGTTTAAGTCATGGGTAGATAGATTTCTGATCAATAAGGGAATTAGGGGTTATGGGGAGCGGGCGGGTTAGTGGAACTAAACCACTATCAGATCAGCCATGATCTTATTGAATGGCGGGGCAGGCTCGAGGGGCTAGATGGCCTACTCCTGCTCCTATTTCTTATGAATACTGGGAGTTCACAGGCAGTCTCATTTTCCTCGGATCCGCAACCCTCCTTGCAAACCACCACACCCACCCCCCCCCGGAACAGCACTCGGGTCTTCAAACAGACACACAGGATTAAATGCCATGGAGGGGAGGGGGAGGCACGCACACGCACGCACACACACATGAAACAAGTTGTAATTCCCATCCATTTAATAACATTAAAAACTTATTATACCCCAACCTTTCTCCACCCTCACCCCACATCCCAAATATCCATCATTTTCTGGCAAACACAAGTGAAGATTTGGGGAGGGAAACATTGGAATTTGCAGCCATATTTTGGTTTAAACCTGAGTTTACTATATAATGGGAGGCAATCTCCATGGTAAATGGAGAGTGAGAGAGTTATGAACAGTCTCTCGATGGCAGGGCCAGAGAACTTGCTGACGAGAGCAGAGCGGGTAAACTCTGGATTAAACGCTGTGGCGGGCATTTGGCTTCGCTCTGCTGACTCATTCTCTCTCCTTTGTCGAGCGGAGGCACAGAAATCCCCCGACGCTGACATCTGCATGATTGGGGTGGGGAGGGGGAGGGTGGAAAAGGGGAGGCTTGTGCCAACAGTAGCTTTTGTTCTGTATGACTGGAGCGGAGCACCGCCTCGCAAACACAACACCCAGACACAGGCAGCCTCGCAAACACAACACCCAGACACAGGCAGCCTCGCAAACACCAACACCCAGACACAGGCAGCCTCGCAAACACCAACACCCAGACACAGGCAGCCTCGCAAACACAACACCCAGACACAGGCAGCCTCGCAAACACAACACCCAGACACAGGCAGCCTCGCAAACACCAACACCCAGACACAGGCAGCCTCGCAAACACCAACACCCAGACACAGGCAGCCTCGCAAACACAACAGCAAAACACAGGCAGCCTTAAACACACAACCATCCACAGCTCACAGGCAAAGGAACCAGGGGGGGGGGGGGGGGGGGAAGACACCGCAGCCCCTCACGCCTCTCCTGCCTCCAGTTAGACCATGGCTGACCTGTGCCTGAACTCTGTTTCCCCATCTTGGTTCTGTAGCACTTACTGAACTCCTATCGATCTCTGTTTTGACTCGTCTTCGAGATTTTGTGGGGCAGATTTGCACTATTGTTGTGTGTGAAATGCTGCTTGCTGGTGTCGCATTCGGCAGGCTCCAAGGAGAAAGAACACTACAGCACAGGAACAGGCCCTTCGGCCCACCAAGCCTGCCCTGACATGGTTTCTATCCCTCTGCTCGCCTCCCGTTCACGTGCCTGTCAAGATGCACCTTGATCGTTGCTACTGTACCTGCTTCCACCCCCTCCACTGGCAACGCGTTCCAGGCACCCGCCACCCTGTGTGTGAAAAACTTTCCCCAGTGTTCTTAAGTTAAAGTTTATTAGTGTCACAAGTAGATTTACATTAACACTGCAATGAAGTTACAGTGACAATCCCCTACTTGCTACACTCCGGTGCCTGTTCGGGTACACTGAGGGAGAATTTAGCACGACCAATGCAACTAACCAGCACGTCTTTCAGACTGTGGGAGGAAACCGGAGCATCCGGAGGAAACCCACACAGACATGGGGAGAATGTGCAGACTCCACACAGACAGTGACCCCAAGCCGGGAATCGAACCCAGGTCCCTGATGCTGTGAGGCAGCAGTGCTAACCACTGTGCCGCCCCACATATCTCCCCCTCACCTTAAACCCGTGCCCTGTAATTTTAGGGTTTCGCCCTCTTGTGCTGGACTCCTTTCGCCAGAAGAAATAGTTTCACTCCATCCACTCTATCAAGCCCTTAAATCGTTTCCAACATTTGAATTAGATCGCCCCCTCAACAGAACCAAAAGGAAAGTTACAGCGCAGGAGACCATTCGGCCCATCTTGTCCATGCCAGCCCAAGGACACCCAGGTGCCCTTTCTAATCCCATCTGGCCCATAGCCTTGTAGCTTACGCCGCTTAGGTGTGGATCCAGGTACTTTCTGAAAGAGTTCTATAAATCTTCTGCGCTCATAACCAAAGAATACCAATCTGGTCTCGGCAATTTAATAATTAAACACTTAAATCACAGAGTCTGACAGCAGGGCACAAGTTGATGCTCAGGGGAATGGCTCACCAAAACAATGAAGTATGTGATCTATTTATATCAAACTATACGAATACATTCCGTCTTGCATCATCACTGGAAGTACAAGACAGTTGGGAAAGGAAGCTTTGTGGGTCTCAGCGATACACACTGGTATGGATCTTTCAGCCCACTTAAATGATCCACAATGTAAGCACTGTACACAATTCCACAACAACCAGCCATAGATACCAGTACAGGTGACCCAAAGCTCAGGCTGAGAGAGGGGGAAGGGGAATCTGAAAAGAGGAGAGAGAGAGAGACAAAACTCGTTTAGGATGAGAAGTCCACAGATTAGGGTCAAGGCTTCCAAAAAACATGGCCGCCAATGGAGGACTGGAGAATATTGTGGGTGCACAAAAACAACAGAGCGAGGGGGTGGGAGAGAGAGAGATGGGGGGGGTGGGAAGAGAGGAGAGAGAGGGGGTGAGAGAGAGAGAGGGGGGGGGAAAGAGGAGAGAGTGAGAGAGAGAGGGGGGGGGGGAAGAGGAGAGAGAGAGAGAGAGAGAGAGAGAGAGGGGGGGAAGAGGAGAGAGAGAGAGAGGGGGGGAAGAGGAGAGGGGGGGGGAAGAGGAGAGGGGGGGGGGGAAGAGGAGAGGGGGGGGAAGAGGAGAGGGGGGGGAAGAGGAGAGGGGGGGGGGAAGAGGAGGGGGGGGGGGGAAGAGGAGAGGGGGGGGGAAGAGGAGAGGGGGGGAAGAGGAGAGGGGGGGAAGAGGAGAGGGGGGGGGAAGAGGAGAGGGGGGGAAGAGGAGAGGGGGGGGGGAAGAGGAGAGGGGGGGGGGAAGAGGAGAGGGGGGGGGAAGAGGAGAGGGGGGGGGAAGAGGAGAGGGGGGGGGGAAGAGGAGAGGGGGGGGGAAGAGGAGAGGGGGGGGAAGAGGAGAGGGGGGGGGAAGAGGAGAGGGGGGGGGAAGAGGAGAGGGGGGGGGAAGAGGAGAGGGGGGGGGAAGAGGAGGGGGGGGGGGAAGAGGAGGGGGGGGGGGAAGAGGAGGGGGGGGGGGAAGAGGAGGGGGGGGGGGGAAGAGGAGGGGGGGGGGAAGAGGAGGGGGGGGGGGAAGAGGA